>NC_065567.1:39927058-39995525 GCF_022605725.1 Anthonomus grandis grandis
AAGACTTTTAATACTCATACCAAGAGTTCTAAATGCTTTAGTTTTTATTTCATTGATCCAGCATAAGGAGTTTAATAGAAATGGACATTTATAGGGAGCCCTGGTATATAAAAGTGATTTTTTTTTAACTGGAAGTTACTCCAATTTTGAGGCCAAATATCTCACGAAGAGTCAGTCCAAGCGATTTGAGCCTCGAATAAAATTTATAGAGAAACACGTTTTGAATGCTCTAGTTTTTATTTTATTGAGCTACCATAAGAAATATTCTACATATGGCCATTTATAAAGACAATGACCAAGACAAGATCACAAGTCACAATCACAATTAAAGCTCTACTTTTTCAGTGTGTCTAATAAAGAGAGGAGACGATTCTGAGATGTTTCCCGAATTGGTCAAGTTTGTTAAATCATTGCTTATTTTACCCCATAGCAATGCATGTGTAGAAAGAGTTTTTAGTTGTATAAACCTAAATAAAACTGAACTTAGGAATAAACTGGGGGAAACAACATTAACTGGCATATTGCACACTAAAAGACTGATTAAGCCAAACAGTTGCTACAACTTTGATGTATTGAATAAAATGTTATCACTACACAAAAATTAAATGTATAAATAAAATAAATTAATTTAGTTAGTTCTGTAAACTTAAATAGACAATTTTTTTGTAATCAAGAATCTTTTTGTAAACTATATTTTAGTTATATTTAGCTTATTATTTCTGACAATACTTTCCAGAAATATTCATCACATTCGAAAATAAAAATTTGTTTTGTTCAAAAATATCGAACTTTTTTCATAATTTCTTGCGTAAACAAAAGGAGTTCAAAATCACACAGGTATATTATAATATATTAGGTTATGTGCTAATAAAATTAAAATTTTACTGCCTTCGTCATCTAGTCCGCGTTTATGTTATTGTAAAATACAATTCATTTTTTATTGGTTATTCAAATTTATACGTAGTAAAGGTGCACAAAAATGGTGCATAAAATGTGATGCACATTTAGTAATGAATGTAATAAATAAAATAAAGAAGGTACCAGTTACCTCTTGTCCAAGGACTGCCAAAACACTAAATATCGGTCAATAACATACTTCCCACACTCTATAAACTAATAACATCTTGAATTACAGAACGTATTTAGGGACATTACGACCAAAATAGCATCATAGCGGCTCAACAGACAGGATGTACCAGAGGTGCCATGGGATGTAAAGAACAACTAATTATCGACTTCGTAGTTTGCAATCAGGCATTTAACAACAAGAGAAACCTTTTAACACAAAATTTACACATAATTTTCTTTTTAGAATTCACTATGGCATCTTGGCGAACATCAATAAAACCCATTAGGTGCCTAACGGTAACTGCATTGGAACTAATATGATTCCTATTCGTAGGGAATTCTTTAAGTCCACTTTGGTTCTGCCTTGCTATGAACCCACTCTCTAGCCAACTCAATTCTCTTACTCTTTTGGTATTATAGGATGGGCTAAAACGGGCATCGAAAATTTGCAAAAAAAAAACGCTAGAACATTCATAATGAAAGCCAACAAGCATCATCCGCGCAGTGCTGTAGAACGAACTACGCTACTTCGACATAATATGGAAGGAAGAGAGATGGCCGACATAGAGAAGCAGCTGATTCAGCAAATTAGTAACTTGCGTTCCTTTTTCTTAAGAAAGGCTGAAACATCACACATTAATTGTGCCGTATGTGAAGCAGATGACTCAACACCACTTAAAAACTACAGGAGCTTGAGCTGCCCACGCACTATGGCACTGAGCAAGAATAAAATGCAAACGTGGATGGGAAAACCACTACATGGAAGGCATGTTCACGAGGTTCAACAAGAGTATGTCGACATAGCGGCGTCAAACTACTGGTTGACTTCGAGAAAGCTTTTTCCCGAAACTAAAGGATCTTTTCTGGCTATCAAAGATCAAGTAATACCAACAAGAAATTATTTAAAGTTTGTCGTAGGTGACCCGACGGTAAAAAGTGACAGATATAGAGAGGAGTTTCTTCAGCATGTCACCGGTGGATATTAAACTTTTGCACCAAGGGAATATAAAGAACGACATGATCTAGTTGCAAAGATACTGCATCAAGAGCTTGCAGAAAAACTGAAGCTCTTATCAGCAGCCAAGGTACCATATTATAACTATAAGCCGGAACCAGTTCTTGAAAATGAGCAACACAAATTTTATTGGTATCGCACTGTACTTACAGACCAACGAGTAAGTAACAATAGGCCTGACCTAATATTAATTGATAAAATTTCTTGGAAGAAAACCCTTATTGATGTAGCTATTCCTAATAATAACACCCTAAGAGCGAAACACAATGACAAGATTGTTAAGTACAGGGATCTAGAACACCAGATACAAAGACAATGACAAATGGGAGAACTGCGAACAGTTCCAATTATTGTGTGAACAACAGAAATAATATCAAAGAGCCTGATCGAAAACATGAAACTGCTCAAGCTTAAGAAAATCATCTGAAAGCTGATGCAGAAGTCGACGCTATTGTCTACATCGCGAATCGTCCGAAAATTCATTGGAAATGCAGATAACATCAACTTATTTAAAAAACATATCATGTTTGAGTCCGATAACATAAAAAGGACTCCATCAGAGCTTCATCCTTCCAATATCTGAAATATCTGGGATAAGTGAATGATCCTCTTTTCCCCAGGAGGCAGTGCGATTGCCGTTTGTATATGTTAATTATATTAATAATAATAATAATAATAATAGTACATTCATTACATATTATATTCCGGCATGCCCTGGATTGGGGGAAAGTATCACAGAAAGCCAAGGTGTAAACAAATGGTTTAAGATCTTTGAGGATCCTTTACTTGGTAAGGGTTCTTCGTAAGATATTTAATTTGGTACAATAACTTAATATAATAACTCATTTAACAATAAACATAAAGCTAACTTTCTCTCATACGGAATAGATATTTTAATTGGTTTAGGAACTAGAATACATCATCAAGTTTCGTTTTGTTTACGCTGGAACAACTAGATTTTATATAGCCACTAAAATTCTTTAGTTTTAGGAAAAAGCTACCTCAAAGTTCAACCAGTAACCCGACGCTGCAGTATCGACGTACTCCTGTCGAATCTTGACATGCTTCCCATGTAGTGGTTTCCCTATCCAACTTTCTATCTTATCCTGCTCGGTACTGTGATAAGTTTGAACGTAGAGCTTCCGAAATTCAAGTGATGTTAAGTTCGTCTTTCAGTCATTCTAAAAAAGGATAATCGCTTGAAGTTTAGAAAGTTAATTGTTTGCTATAATTTCCATTCCTCTTCCCACCGCGGCGTTGTGGTTAGCTCAATCGCACTTCAGGGGTGATCTTTTTTAGTTTTTGTTAATAGTGTTATGACTTTCCTTTATAAGTTATTAATGTCGGTCTTAGTCCATCGTAAGGGTGGTAAATATGGCCCTAAAAAGTTCTACTAGGATTCAATTTTAGAAGACATCTCGTTCTTTAAATAAACCTGCATGTTAATTCCTTACGTATAATTTGATAATCTATTATTTCAGTTCGTTTTATGCCTAAATATATATAGGTTGTTTCTGACTTTCTGCGTCCATTGCTTCGATGTCCTGAACTCTATACGGGGAAAAAAAATCTGGCAAAAATTGCCTAGTTACAACTTACCCCCACCTATATTAAGAATGCAGCATTTATCTAATCCAAATATCATTCCAATATCACCAGAAAACTCTTTTACTATTTTTATAATTTAGTGTTATTAATTTTAGGTAGCCGTTAATGACTTAAGATCATCAATAGAAAGTAGATGATTAGACGTGCCTCGTTCTCTATTATTGGTGTTTATATTAAATCCATACCCGGCTGAAATAAGTCTGCTTGAAAGTGGATTCATGTTGAGGCAAACAACAATGCGCTAAGGGAATTCTCCTAAGATATTCTTCTTATTGGAATATGACTACCAGAATGGAGCTGGAGGTTAATCGATGTCCGCCAAGTTTACTTTGTCACTAAAAAAATAATGTACAACATCTATTCCGTACAGTTTAGATATAGCTATAAACCATTGATGTAGCACCGCATTAAAGGCATTTCGGTAATTGATGTATAGAACGGAAAAGTTTTTTTGTTGTGTACTGATTGCAGAGAACAGAGTTGATAATCAGTTGCTCTTTGCAGCCAATGGCGTCCCTTCTGCTGAACCGCTATTATGTAGCTTGGTAATTGGCCAATATTTTGATAGATTTTAAGTGTTATAGATACCTTTTGATCATAGGTGGTACATCATTTTGGACACTCATTTATACATACAAGGATATCATTTAGTAAAACAGTTAGTTGGGAGTATGTTGACCGAAGTTTTTAATCCAATAGTTTAAGATGTAGACCTGGTGCCTTTCAGTTATGTAGTTACTGTCAGAAACTTTTTGAACCACAAACGGTTCGCCCTCTATTTGGTTATACGTTGTTGCTTATCACCTATCTATCTTGCATTGAAGTTACACTCACCTGGTGCACATTGCAGTGTAGATGATTAGGTGTAGCTATTCGAATGTTTGAGAAGTAAGAATATAGTCGTCAGGTAAAATAATTTTAGTAATTTATATAAGTATTGATATAATGCAAAAGGACTTTACTTTAGAGAGTGCCAGTTTTACTGAGGGATTTATGCCGTCAAATTTCATTGCTCTTCTAAATTCTGTAGGAACTTTTAAACTTAGTTATTCATTGTTGTCAATACGAACTTCAACTCGCAATTCTTGAACTTCTGCCATTTATTATTTCTATACGATTGCATTTTCCTGGAGTATCTGCAGGTTCTTATTATTTTGTAGGTTACCCTGCGATCTATTTTAGGTTTGCGCGTTGATAGAATTAGTTCGGGTCTCCGGGATGAACTTGTTCCTAAAAATAACTTGGTACTGATCAGCGATTCTGTGCGGTCACATGTAACACTGAACCTTATCTGAGTTAAATGTAAATCTCTGGAAACTTCTTGAACACAATGTATTGCCTGTAGCGAATTGTCGGTCACCTTATATTTGTTACCTTAAAAAAGGGGGCGTAGTCAGCCGCCATATTAGACTTCCAACTTTTAAAATTTTCCGACAGATGACGCAAGTAACATGTTATTTATAAATCGTTAGTTTCGTAAAAGTCCACCGTTGGCTGTAGCCTCACTGTAAGCTGTGGGAAGAGGGGAGGCGGCGGCGGGTGACCAGACGGAAATAAAATTCTGGGAACTATATTTATTTCATTATTTGCCTTTATTTTTGGTTTGTACAGAACCGTGTTGTTTTGAAGGGTATAAATAGACTATAAGCTGTTTGAAAAATTAAAATATTTTTTTTTTGGTATTAGTAGTCAATAAGAAAAATATTTGAATATTGATTTGTTGAACCCAAAAATTGTGAAAGGTTTATATGTTCTATACAGGGTGGAATCAGGACAGATATGATTAAATTGCGAATACTTTCTAAAATTAGGAATATTTTGGTGTTTTCCATTCATAAAAGGAGTACACATGTATTTGTCTTTGCTCATCTTATGTTAAGCTTATTTTTGGTGACAGAAATCAGGAAATCAGTACAACAGCAATAACAATTTTATTTAATAAAAGTAATATATTTTTTACTATTTTTATTTAACACAATTGAGCCAAAAACGTTTATCTTTTTTATATGTTTTTTTCATTCGCTTTTTTCTGATATTATTTAAAGCCGTAGAACAAAATAATTAAACACACAATAAATTACACACCTATTCATGGGGATTATTTGACCCTACGAAGTTTCATTTATTTTCCGACTTATCAGTATAATAAAATAACAAAACCTTGTTATAGTTTTATTTGAATGGCTGTTATTTTATTGGAGTCGCTGCGATAATTTTACTACAAAATGTTGAAGAAAATATTCGTATAGTGCTGTGATTTTAAGACTCAAAAGTTAGAGGTTCAGTTAGGTCATATCAAAGTTGCGTCATTTGATGCTTATCAAAATAAAATTTAAAGATTTTAATTTAATTTTCGAATATTTACGGAAAAATTCATAATTTTTTTAAATACTTTACTTTCTACAGGTTTAAAAAAAAAGATTTTAAAATACTACGCCTTTTAAAAGAAAGTCACACTTTTTCATGGTCCCTTTTTTTAACCTACATGATCCTAATCGTGCTTAGCTTCGTAGGTACCTTTTCTACATAATTTAATTTGAGATCGCTTCAACAGTAATACAAAAAAAAAATTCTCGAATATTACAAATAAGCACCTAATAATAAACTAGTAAATTTATCGTGTTGCAAAAAATATACCATATCATATAAAAAACAATGCGGTCTTTTTGCAAGCCATTGCTTTTTTTATAAATGTACCTATGACATGGTCTGCATGCAATTAAACAATGTTATAATTTGTCATATAGCTTTGGCCATTGGCTATTTACCTTTTCCAAGGAAATTGTCTTAATTTATTTTTAAAATAAAGCACAAAAGACTTCTCTGATAAAAAAAATTAACGAGTTTTAATATCTTTTCAAGAAGCAATGAATCGTTTAATAAAGAGAAATCGTTTTTTAATTATTCTTTTTTTCCTTTTTTTTTAATTAATGCATACAATTAAAAAAAACATGCGTTAAAAGAGAATTCAATTACCTTTAAAATAAGGTATCACATTTAAGATTTTAGAAAATAATTCTGAAAAAAAATAATGACTCTCCGACATATATATATATATATATATATATATATATATATATATATATATGTATATATATTTATTTATTTATCATATATATATATATATATATATATATACATATATATATATATATATATATATATATATATATATTTATTTATTTATCATATGTATATATGATTTTTTTTAAAATATATAAAATATATAAAAACCTTACCATTGAAAAATTCATAATCGGAATTAAACCATAAATCACAACGAAAAATTAGAAATTACTTGTGGAAATTTAAAACTGAAATATTTTTATCAATTCTCAATCTTTTCAGGGTTTATTGAAATATATATATATATATATATATATATATATATGTATATATATTTATTTATTTATCATATATATATATATATATATATATTTATTTATTTATCATATGTATATATGATTTTTTTTATATAAAAACCTTACCATTGAAAAATTCATAATCGGAATTAAACCATAAATCACAACGAAAAATTAGAAATTACTTGTGGAAATTTAAAACTGAAATATTTTTATCAATTCTCAATCTTTTCAGGGTTTATTTTAAATCCAACATCGTTTTACTCCCAAAAAAATTAAAATTGTTTTTCTTATAATTAATTTTTTTTTAACTTTTTTTTCTATATAAGACTTTTTTGTAAAGCTTAAATTGATTTCAAACAAATAAAGAATAGAAGTTGGCTTCCTAGTTAATAAAACATTTATTTATTGGTAATTTTTTATTAAAAGTTTTAATTTTGTTTATGATGACTGAAAAAAACAGCTTCTGACAATGAATTTTAAGTCTTCATTCTGCTTTTTAGAAATCATTAAAATTAAAAATAAATAAGTCATCATTGCATAAAAGGTACTCTATAAGAGTATCACAAATAATAAGAAAATATAGAGGAATTTCCTTGTTACTGACTAAATTAATTTCTTTCTGTGTTCTTCTGTCCATTTAAGATATTTTTAAATGATTAAAAAAAAGGAATTGTTCCTATAAGGGTATCATTTGAAAAAAATAATTAAATTCCAAAAATACAGCTGTTACAATTAAATATATGTATGTTTAAAAATGGGCATTTAGATAAGAAATCTCCATACCTAATATCATTTGTTTGGCTAAAGCAATGTAGGTATTAATAAGTGTTGCCTTTATTCCTTTCATATCTTTTAATGTCGTAATAACTAATGTGCGCATACACATATTTTATACAAGTATTTCAAATGTAATATAAGAAAAATTGAGGGAAACTATTATTACTAAAATTATGAAAAAACCACATTTTGACAAATAACATTTATTTATTTATTTAATATTTATTTATTTATTTAATATTTAAACAGAAATATAAAGTAATTTACATCGAATTTTAACAAAATAGAAAAGCTATATAAAAATTAGTACCTAGGTATGCAGTACCTGTATGCGCTTGAAAAATAATCCTTCGAATGTTAATTTCATGCTAATACAGTATATTTTGAGAACCAAAAGGTTAAAACAAGGCAAGACCAAAGTAAAACTAATTTTAAAATTTTAATTATAAAAGAGAATAATTGGCCAATATATAGAGGTGCATGTCCACAGTGTAATTAAAAGTACCTTAATTGTAATGGCACTAAATTTTTAAATTTTTAAAAAATATTTGGCAATTACTAGCTTTACCGATAACTATTTATAATCTTTTGATATAGTGTTTTTGTTCTTTGGCTACTCGAGCTTAGTTTCTAATCTTAATGAGAAAAGGAATATGAATCTCAAAAAAAATTATATTTGATTATCAAAAATATGAACTAAGCTATTTAAAAGTTCTAATTTATGTGTCTAACTAATTTGATAGTTACATTTTTTTGTTTAATACTAACATATACATGTATGTAATGAACCCTTGCTTTTTAAAAATGGGCATGTAATTGTAAATTAAGTAGTGATTAAAAGAACAAGGGTACTAAATAAATAATGTCTATTTACCAATTTTCAAAATTATTTCACATTATATAACCCTCCTAATTAATTACAAATAAACAAGTTACTGAGAAGAATAAGCAACTTAGGCTTGTAATACTAATTAGTAATACTAATATTAAAGAAATATACAGCTTATTATTAATTTACTCATACACATGTTTTACACTTACTTATACTACACTACATTTTCATAATAATACTCTCAGAGATTAACCTATCTGAACTTGCTCAAGTCAAAATTTTGCTTGGTATGGCATGAAGAAGACACTATCAATATCAATGACACTATCATTAAAGTTCACACATATTTGTTTTGTATTTTTCTCCACATACTTTGATTCTTGCACCAGTTTCTCACAAATAACAAATTTCGAAATTTGCTAAATAAACAAGTGTTAATCTATATTTTCCATGAAAATTCACAATTAGTGTTGCAACCCACAATTTTTGCCCAATTGGATAGGTTTTATAATAAAATAACATTGACATTTTAGCAAAGTTTAGAAATTGCAATTGGATAAGATCCAAAATAAACAAAACAAAGCAAACTAACCTGACTTTGTTCGGATCTGCATGTGGCGCCATCCTTTAAAAACTGCTTGAACGTTTTAAATACAGTTTTATTCGAAAAATCAATAAAGCAAGGAAATCGGAAAAAAGTACAATTTAAAAGAATTTTTTATCAGATTTGCCTGAAATTCGGCACACAGATTCTCGCATATATTCGGCACAGATTCACTATTTTGTTTTGTGATATTCAATCTGGTTATCTTAAAATTTATTAAACTGTAAATAAAATACCATCGGTAAAACTGGCAACGACGTGAACGCCCGACCAAGATTCAAGCCAGCCTGAACAGCTGACGAGGGAAGCCAATAATAGCAAATCACAAAATGTAAATTATAATCGCCATACAAAATATAGGATCGCCAAACAAAATAGTGAATCTGAGCGGAATCGAATAAGAAACACTTTGATTTCAATTTCAATGAGACAATTTTCAACTCATTCTGATGTGAGGTTTTTTTTTTAAGTACTTTTCTAAGATGCAAAAAGTGACCAATCACGAGAGCAGATTAGACGTCGGAGAAGCGGCAAATAAGCAAAAAAAAGTCGCCTTTTAAAAAAAGATGCGCACTATTGACTCATTCAAAGACGTTGCTCATTTTAAGCGCTGTTAATTGCAAAATTATTTTGCATTATTGCTTAACCGAAATGTAATATTACTGACTTATTCATAGCTGTCTATTTTAAAAATAGTTTTTTGATGATGTTAAAAAATTAGAATATCATTTTCTATCGAAATATATAAAAAGATACTGGGTAATCCATTTAAAAACTAAAAAAATCTAAGAATTTTCCTTTAAACCGGAAGCGTGGATTGAGAATATGGGAAGATGCGCAACCTTACGGGCAAAATCGTGCCACTAAAAGCGGCCGGCGGATAGATGGCGCAACAAGAAGCGCGCCCCGGTCTCGTTTAAAAATCTCGTGTATCATTTCATTGTCTGAATAGAGAAATGAATATTATATATACTCATAATATATATAAATATATTAAAAGTATATATAAATATATATTATATATTATATATACTTTCAATTACTCTATGATTGTCTGGAGAGCGGACGAACAGGCTTAGGAGTTTTCGCACACACCTAGATTATTAAATTTGAATTTCCTTTATTATTTTTTAATACTTTTAATTGAGCAGATTTATTTTGCTTGTTTTTAAATAAAACTTGTTAATAGGTCGTCACTTAAAATAAATATTTGCGTTTATCGTGGATGCAGTAACGTGAAGAAAAGGACAAACAATATTATAAGTTTTTTTAAGTTCCCTTTAAAAAATCCAGAAATACTTGCCGAGTGGATAAATAATTGTGGAAACCATGAAATATATGTTATGGATGAGGTTTTACTAAAAAATAGACTTATTTGTGAAAAACATTTTGATAAAGACTACATTTATATAAGTGGCGGACAAACGATGCTGCATAAGGCGGCTGGTCCAAAATTTTGGAAATGTAAGTAATCTTTAATAAGAGGATATTTTAACATTCGGTTATTTTCTGTGTGACACTAACTTTCTTATTTTATATGGGACACTTCGTATGGTAGTACGTATTTCAATAGAAAATCATATTCACAAAATAATGATACCCCATTTGCTACTTTTTTGTATTATAATCATAGAATTTTTTTTTTAATTTTAAATAGGGTGCCATGAATGAGATAATGTCTTAATTTTCAATTAAGTAATCACGCAAAAATAGTTTTCACTGTATTTTATTACTTAGATCTGTTATGAGTTATAACAGATCTTATTTTATTAGGTATTACGTCACTTATAGCAAAAATCAATTTAGAAAAAAACTATCTCACGCGCTCAAAAATTGAAAAGAAGAAGAAAATAGACTTATTCACGTATTTAAAAAAATATGAACGTAAATCTTTAATGATATCTTTCGTTATATTTAATTTAATTTAAGTTCAATAAGTTTTAATTACAATAATTTACTTAAGGTATAATAGATTTTTTTTATATACCTAGGAGCTAAGGTTTAAGCTATTAATCTCTGAGCTCGTTTTTTTTTTATATACTACCTAACTTTGTTATGAATATTAAAATTAAAAACGATAAAAACAACGAGAAGACCTACTTTTTAAATAAAAATACCTAATTTGAACCAACCAACGTTTCGGTAGTTATATCTACTACCGTTATCAAGGTAAATAAAGTTAAATTAAATTAAAGGCATGAACAAAATATACCTATTTTTTAAATTTCTCGTTAATACTTCCTTTACAACTCTTCCCTTTAAATACTTTTGATAATAACTTTAATACTTTTTTATATAATTTCACGATTGATTAATAGCTTGACAAACTGTTTGGAAAGATAACAAAAAGTTCAAAGGTTATCTACTTCTTTTAAAATTAAAGGGGTGTAATCTTAATGTAATTTAATGATAGAAAATATATGAATATCGTATATTTTAAATTATTAATTAAGGTTAGGAAGGTTATAGCACATACTATAATGGAGAGGATTTAATAGTAATGATTCGCTGATAATATTTTTTTATGACAAATTGCAAAATAATATAGAAATCTAACAGAGGATACAGATATTGACTTAAAGGACGTAAATAGCAGTACAGTAAAGGAATATCTTAGTCCCATGTCAAATTGCGGTTTTCTGCTTTATATTAAACTAACAACTGGATATGACTCAGACTCCTGCTTACATCTATTTTTTATCAACACCAGCACAACAACAAAATAAATAAATTGCTATATATTATTTGTGGCATAGATCACTATCCAATTATGGTTGGAATTTAATTAAAAAATTATTGACTTGGAATTATTAACATTAAACTGCCCAAACTATGACTGGAGGTTACAGAAATTCAAGACTCTACTATTATTTTTGTTAAAAAGCTTCAAAAATTATGAAGGCATCTGAGAGAATAGAAGTGTTTAAAAACACTAAAAAGAAAGTAAAGGAATTGATAACAAGAGGACTGATTGTCTCAATTAAACACGTACAGGGATAGACTGCAGAAGAACCTACAAAAACATTACGATCATAAATTACAAACACTTATAAAGCTTATAGAAATCATTTAAATAAACTAATAAATATAACAAAATATACATTTTACAAAAACAAAATAGAAATAGAAACAAGAATGATATGAAAAAAGTATATAAAATCATAAATAGGATAACTGGTGGAGCCAAGGGCAAAAAAGCAATACATTGGTTATTAGGGATGAACAAGACCAACTTTTTAACGATCCTCTGGTGATGTCAAACATTTGCAACAAATACTTTGTGGATGTCTGTACAGAACTAAAGCAAGAAATAAAAGTGCCCGTTGAAACTTATTTATTCTCAAGAAAGCAATACACTAAAGTAAATAATAACTTAGGTTCCCCAGAAATAAACTCATGGACAAAATTACCACTTGATTTTTACATAATTTTTTAATAAAGATAAAAAAAATGAATAATAAGCATTGTTAAATTATTTATTAATCAAAAAAATTATATTCTATTTGACAAAACGAAATTTAAGTAACTTAATTCTATACAAGGAAAAAAAATCGATTTTAACTAACTTCAATTTTAATGCAAAAATAAAACAATAGACCCATTTGAATTCTTAATATCGTGTATTGCCACCTCTAGCTGCTTGACTGTGACTCAATGACCGCTTGAAGTCTTCGCGGCATTCCTCGTATCAAATTTTGAAAACTAGTTTTAAACTAGTTTTAACTTCTTGCAGTATTTGCAGTTTATAGGGATATAACTTTTGAAGTTTAAGTACCTTTCTGATTTATTCATGCCAGTATATTTGAATATATTATATATTGATTCCTTTTGAACGTTTAATTAAATAATATTAAAAAATATGGTTTCACTGATAAATACAGAAGAATTTTCTAAAATGTGATTTTCTAGTATCATTGGAAAGCACTTTTCAAGAGCTTCGAGATGATGTATCTTTGATTTGACTATGTATCTTTCTATTTAAGATTTTAGGGCTGTATCTCAGCCTGTCCAAAGGGGTCACCCTGTATACATTTTCCATTATAATGGTTGGTTTTTCTTATGGGCGCTGTATTGGAATTTTAAAATTTTAAACAGCTCTTTATTTTAAAACTTTACCGAAATACGTCAAAAGGTTTGTCAAGGGGGACAACTTTCTAACCAAAAATTACTTCATCCCCTTTCACCCATTGCCCCCCAGGGTCATCCCCTTAAGCATTCTAAATGACAAGGGGTATCGAGTAATAGCTTGTTTAAAAGGTCTTTCGAAGTCTTTTATTTTGACGTTTTATTTGTTTAAGTCGGTCGATTCGTTTTCGAGAAAATTAGAAAAATCTTTATTTATCTTAATTTGTTCAGAACAAAAATATGAAAATATCAGTTTTTATTTCAATAAGTGTTCAAAATGTTGCCCGTTTTTGGCCAAACAATGATATAGGAGATGTTTAAATTCCTGACGGACATTTTCAAAAACATGTTGTGGGATATCATGGCAGTTGTCGATGATGCGTTGACGAAGTTCATCCAAACTTTCAGGTTGGGGAGTAAACACAATAGATTTCAAATGACATCATAGAAAAAAGTCTAACGGCGTTATATCAGGAGATCTAGCAGGCCATTCTATAGGTCCCCGTCGCCCTATCCATTTATCTGGAAACTCGTCGTCTAGGCATTGCCGAACGGGAAGAAAATAGTGAGGAGGAGCGCCATTTTGCTGGAAATATATTTCAGCCTCATCAAGTATAGGGTTCTCATCATCATCGATTTGGTTTTCAATGGAACAGGGCCTAATGAAATACCAGTGGCAGCAACAATTTTGCGTAATGAAGTATTACGATTTATTCCAAAATGACCCAAAACTTCAACTTAAGCGACTTTATTCAAAATTCGCTGATGATCACGTTTTTTATTTGCAACAAATCTTTTGCTACTTTCGGCTAGTGTGTAAACCATTTTGGAAGTAAAATCTTCAATTCAACAAATAAATTTTCACTATTCCAAGACCGTCACAAATGTAACTGACGGCAAAATAAATTCTTTATTTTCCTTAGCATCTATAAATAACTAAGTAGGTATAACAATAAATACAGTTCGCCCAGGATATCTGTGTTGATGAAAAGAATGCGGAAAAAAATTCAGATTGTTATTTCCACGTCTAATCTTAGGAATTGCTATTTATGTTGGTAGTTTCCGTTTTAAATTATAAACGAATTGTAGATTTGGCAAACCCTAACGGGCAACATTTTTAACACTTATTGAAATAAAAACTGATATTTTCATGTTTTTGATTTCTATCTGAACAAATTAAGATAAACAAAGATTTTTCTAATTTTCTTGAAAACGAATCGACCGATTTAAAAAAATCAAACGTAAAAATAAAAGACTTTAAAAGACCTTTTAAACAAGCCATTACTCGATACCCCTTGCCATTTAAAATTTTTAAGGGGATGACGCTGGGGGGCAGAGGGTGAAAGGGGGTGAAGTAATTTTAGGTTAGAAAGTTGCTTCCCTTGACAAACCTTTTGACGTATTTCGGCCTTTTTGTAAACAGTGGTTTTCGATAAATCCATGGTGGGAAGTTTTTCAAAAAAACATTTTAACGTATCTAACGTAAAAAGTATTTTAACGTAATCTATCAAAAAAAAATATTTTCCCACTTTTCAGAAACAACTTGTAATTTTACTTTTAATTTAAGATTTGAAAGTTAGTAAGAACAAGAAGTTTTTGGCTAATTCAGAAACCGCATGTATTTACGTTGATAGAAGATAAATTAAGACGTTTACCTCTTCAGGCGGTGATGCATCACTGCAAGGGGGTGTTATATTTGGTGGTGGAGAATTTGTCCCACTCATAGTAACTTCTCCCGTTGAACGAATTATTGCAATGGGTCGTGCCATTGGTGGCAATGGAGGAGGTGGCAGCATTGTTGATGAAAAATACTGTTGCTTTGGACTTCGAGATAGATTTGGTTGCATCTAGAAAAAATTTTCATATAAAGGCGAAAAGCATAAAAAATCATTATGTAAATAAAATGTTTAAAAGTAAGTCTTCGAACTCTGTCGATTCAAAACCTATAGGTAAAAAATAGGGGGCTATTTCTTATAATATTTTATGACAAAATTGTATGCTGTAAAGTTCTATTTGTATGTTTGTTTTTTTCAGAATATTTTCAATGTTTAATTACCAATTTGTTGCTGAAGGTTCTTTGACATGATAAATTCCATTTTTATCTTAGTATAGCTTTAACAAAACACAAAAATATTAGAGCAAATTGTATTAAAATTACTAGATGCATCCCGAAAATTAACCAAATTGAAAATATTTGATACGAGGGTTCTCACTTGTAGAGGGCGCTACATTTTTTATACTTTAAAAGTGTCATATCTTTTTTATGGTTGCTTAAATTATTTTTTTTTTATAAAAAAGTAGATTTATCTATTATTTTAACGGAAAAAAGGTATCTTGGTCAAAGTCACTACAAGCCACCGTTTTTGAGATATTTTAGACTTAACATAATGAATGCATTATATTTTTTTACATTATATTTCAAAAGTCACAATAATTGTTTTTTTTTAAGTTGTGTGAAATACCTTTAAAAAATTTAAATAATAATTAATGTAAAAGGAATGTTGAGTATAACAAATTCTTAAAGGCAACAGAAATACTACAAAAAAAATATGTATGAAAAGGCCTGTAACGTAGATACATTTAGTACCCATTTAATCTTTATACCGGGCGAATATCATATATGCCCGCCTCCATCAACGCCTTTCGCCTTTGTGACACTGAAAGTTTTCAACAACAAACTACTGGTAACATGAGACCGCGCACAGCAGCAACTCTACGAGTAGAAGAAAATGTGCTTCATGAAATCGAGGAAAATCCTGCAACAAGCACTAGAAAGATTGCTTTAAACTTAAATGTAAGTCCTTCTAACGTTTTCAGAATTTTAAAGAATAACTTTCTATACCCTTATCATATCCAGCGGGTACAAGCACTATTACCGACTGAATTTTTGCCGTTGGATGCAACAAAAAGTTGGCGAAAACCCCCAGTTTTTAAGACAAGTATTATTCACGGATGAAGCAAATTTTTCTAGAGAAGCCATAATGAACTCTCATAATAATCACCTACGGGCGGATGAGAATCCACATGCAGTTTTAAAAGGCCGTCATCAACATCAATTTTCTCTTAACGTATGGGTTGGAATTGTTTGGGGGCCTATCCAATGGTCTACCATTGGATAGGCCCATTCTTTTTGCCATTGAGGCTTACTGGAAAAGTTTATCGTCATTTCCTCGAACACGAATTGCCCATACTTTTGGAGAATGTTAAGATTGCAAATGTAATTAATTCATGCACGATGGAGCCCCATCTTATTTCAGGTTAGTTGCACGTGAATATTTGAACAGTGTATCCGAATCGTTAGATAGGCCTAGGAGGAACTGAACCTTGGCCTCCCAGATCTCCAGACCTTAATTCCTTGGACTTTTTCGTTTGGGGTCACCTTAAAGATTTGGTTTATACAACCCCAGTAGATACTGTGGAAGAATTACGAAATCGCATTATCCAGAATATTTGAACGAGTTCGCCAATCGATGCGTCGTAGAATAGAGGCCTGTATTGCAGTTAGGGGTTCACATTTTGAATAACTTATGTTCCACCAAGTGGCTTTTTTAAAAATAAATATTTGTCTTAAGAATTTTGAGTATTTTTTTTTCACTAAATAAAAAATATTTTGCAACAAAAAAATTAAAACTAAAACTTAATAAAATTTTGACATTTATTTTGAAGTTTTAAAAGAGCATTGAATAGTAAATAACAACTCCAGATTCCATATTTAAAGCTGATAATATCTCGAATCTAAAACGTTAAAATGTAATGCATTTATTATTTTAATTCTAAAAATCTTGAAAACACTGGCTCGTAGCGACTTTGACCAAGATATCTTTTTTACGAGATAAATTAATTTTTTTATAAAAAACAATATTTAGGCAACCATAAAAAAATTATCACGCTTTAAAGTATAAAAACCATGTATGTAGCGCCCTCCACAAATGAGGACCCTAGTAACATTAAATTTGAATTTATCATATCAAAAAACTCCCAGATGTCATTTTCGTTCAAATATCTACATAACTACTGAAAATTATTAATAAAAAACAAAGATAAAAATAAAACTTTAACACCCTATATCTTAGAAATTAAGCATTTGCGAACATAGGTTTATCGGTACTCTTTTTATGATTTTAAAGCAAGGAAACTCTCCCTGAATTTTTTCGCAATATCAATGAGACACCCTGTATATAAATGTGAACGGTGTGCGAAAACCACAGCACTAAATAACGCGAAAATGTGCACAGCTCTGTTTTTTGTTCTCAGAATTACTATAGGCATGTTTGAGTTCATAATAAATGTCGATTTTGCAAATTAAAATTAAGAAATGAAAATAAATAACAAAACAATACAAAACAGTTGATCCTGGTTACGAGCGGTGCCACATGTTTACTAGGCAAGTAAAATCGGTAAAGTGGAAAATATTTAATACTAGATGACGTCGTGGCCACCAAGTCACGAGTCACAATCATTCCAATTCATCCAAATTCGTGGATATTGAATTCGTGGATATTGACAAATCCACGAATTTGGAGAGGAAACTGTCGATTTCTTCCTTCACCCTTTGGACTATATTTAAAGCGAATAAATCTTTCGCCTTTGTTATAGTTTTAATGTGGTAAAATCGAACTTTCCGCCAACTAAAAATATTTTTGAACTACGCCCGTCAACTTCTTATTAAAATAAGGTTGGATAGCGCGAGTGTAAAAAAAAATTGTGTCTTATAACTGTGATGGCGACCACTTTTTAAATCAAAGTAGAAACCCTAAAATTAAGTGTAGGTTATGTAAAAAGTTCGTAAAACATACCAGTGAAGGTTGTAAATGCATGATCGGAAAAGACAGTAAGAGTGTTGTTGTTTGTGACGTTTCTGATAAGGTTGCTAATTTATTTCTGAAAACGTCCGTATTAATGGAAATAACGTATTAAAATAAAGTTAAATAACTTCTTGATTCTGGTAGCACCTGCACCCTATTGAAAGCATCAATTGCTGAACATTTGAAACTTACTATAGTTAGTGGATCTTCCAAAACATTAAAATCATTTTATAGTAACTCAGTATTAACTAATAAGTTAGTATTAATCAATGTAGAGGTGGATATAATGGCGGCCACAGGTTTATTATTAGATGATTGTCAGCTAAGTTACGACTTACTACTTGGTGCCGATTTCATAAATCAAGAACATATAGTACTTGGCAAAACTAGAAAAACTGTAAATCTCAGTTTGTTAAAACCACTTTGTACGGCTGCCTTGAATGGTTTTGATGTAAACCCAATATCTGTTAATACAATAGATGCAATATCCCTGGATATGTTAAAAGTGGGCAAGGAAGTGAAAGAAGATGAAAAGTTAAAGCTAGTAACTTTAATGAATAGTTATCGTGATTGTGTCTCATTTTCTTTAAGAGACCTTGGTAAAACATCTGTCACAAAAATGATTAAAGTTAAAATGTGAAGAACCAGTAGTTTATAATCCTTACCGGATGTCCGTTTCTGTGAGACCAATTTTACGGGAACTTATTAATGAATTGGTCTCCAATATTTATAGTCCGTGAATCTATTTCACCCTATAGCAGTCCAGTTCTTTTGGTGAAGAAGGATACTGGAGGCTATCGACTAGCAATAGATTATATAGGAGACTAAATCTAAAATTAGTCAAAGAGAAATACCCGTTACCTTTGATAGAAGATCATATTTATCGACTTGGGGGTAGTGACTATTTTATAACTCTAGATATGGCTTCCGGATTTTATTAGGTACCTATGGATGAGACTTCTATTAAGATAATAGCTTTTATAATTTCAGAAGGGCATTATGAATTGCTAAGAATGCCCTTTGAATTAGCGAATTCTCCAGCAGTTTTCCAGCGGTTAGTTAATAACGCTTTAGGAGACTTGAAACACTATAGTTTTTCCATACGTAGATGACATAATTATTCCAAGTAAAACCATCGAACAGGGTTCAGAAAGTTAAAAACTGGTATTTTGTGCTTTATATAGCTTCCAACCATCCTGAACCACGCCGACAGAGCCGCGAATTTCAACTAGTTAGGTATATCTCTTAGCTATTTAAAAAGTTAAGGTAGTTCTTTCTTACCTATTGTTTTGAAAACGCTGGGTGTTGGAACAAAGTAAAAGTGGCTTAGGCTTAGGCAAAAAAGCTACTGAAATCCCAGAAGGAGTCAACAATATAGAATCATATGAACAACATATAAACCTTCACTTGACAGTCTCGTTAAGTACACTAAAGATGTTATGCAAGATATTCCCTTGAAAGTCATATCAATTGTTTTTATTGTATTGATAATTGTCGACAAAAATGTTGGTTAATTTTACTGTTTTTTACCGTTCTTGTATTTGTTTGATCTTTTAGTGCTGATTTTTTTTTATCCTTGTGAAAGGTTTGATTTTATTTTTAGCCCCTCGTGTGATTTTGATGGAGCCTAAGCATAAAAAAATGCTTCAAAACCAGACATAAATTTTACATACCTTGAATTAAAAAAGCATTTTTTTATTTCAATCTATGAACTTACGTGGATGGGCTTAGATCTTCTTAGGTTAGAGTACTAACTTAAAATCTCGAAAAAACTGTTACTTAGAAAAAAGCTAACACTAAAACATTCTACAGACAAAATAAGAATATTACAACCTACACTGTATGGCCTATGAACTGTTTCACTATATTTTTAATCATTAACACTAAAATTTCACATTCACAAAAAGAAACCTTACTTGTGCATTTTGATTATTGTCGTTTTCCTGACAAACAAAAGTAACAAAGTCAGACAAAGTGTCGTGCCCATTTTCTGGATATTTCACTTGGCCTTGATGTTGATGATGTGCTTCTGGACTGTGCTGGTAATATAATGAGTTTGGACTTTCTTGCGAGCTCGACGATACTATCGTAGTATTCTGAGGCATTGCTACAATGAACATAGTTTCAATTAGCTGTGTAAGTTTATTTAGTATTAGCTATTAAGAATATAAGTATACGGTTAACATTCATTTTATATTTTTATTATACCACTAAAACTTTTGACATTTCAATATTTTTAATATAAAAACCATAAACGACAACCTTATTAAATGACCTTCGTGCATCTCTGGCAAGCTTTAGGCTAGAATCCAGAAAATAAAACAAATCATAATTCCATTATTACGAAAAAATACAAAAACCCTGCAGCAAGTGTTTTTACTTAATAGTCTATAGAATATATAATTATAAAATATATCAGAACAATATTATTAAAAGTTTTCCATATTATTTTTTGGCCGTTCGCAGTAAATGCATTTTTTATTCCTGGGAGGACATATTGTAATCTGATTAAGAAGACTAATACTGTAAATTTTATTATCATAATAATTTACACTAAAAAAGTATTGCTATTAGTTTCCTGCAAGCGGCGAAATCTACCATACCGAATCGATTTAGAACTCAATTCTCTGAAATACATCATTCTGGATACACATGAACTTCCTTAAAAGATAAATATTTAATAAACTTTCGGTGAACAGATTCTAAACTATTTTTAAAGATAAATCCCAATATTTTGGAAGTAGAGAATGTTGTATTTAGCAAATGAAAATGAATGTTAAATGATCATCAAAGGCTACTCGAAGAGATTTTATTACGTTGCACTTAGTTAACGTTTAAGATTTTATTGAGTAACTTTCAAAATCTTTTCCTTCTAGAATGTGAAACCTTATAATACTTGAGAATATTTAAACTTAGCTTATTGTTATCGCAGCACATGGCTAATGGTTTATCCTTATGTGAAAATAACAACTTTAAGTGAATGGTAGATATTTATTATAGAAAGATTTAAAGTGGACTGTATTTTTGGTAAAATTAGAACATCAGCGAGAACATCGAAAAAGCTTCTACTTATCGGCATATAGATGGCGGTAAGAAAACGAAACTACCGCGTGGAGACTGCAAGGACTGTCAAGCATATGTCATATAAAATGAGGCCAATTTTATTAGCTTTTAGCTTCTAGAATTTTGCAGACGCTTTGTTTTTACTTAAAGGATAACTTCTAAAAAGCCGTGAATTATATTTTAACTATTATGTCCGAACTGAAAAATAAATAATAAAAACTTTAAATCGAATATAGACGCTGGCGACATTGCAATAGTTTAGGTTCCTTAGCCGCGAAACCATGAAAATCTCAGTGATAACCAAATCTATTTGAAATTCTATATGTGTAAAAATGATTTGACTCCTGATTCGTCCATGTCGACCTCAAGGACTCAAGGGCATTAAACTCTGAGGCTTAATAAAAAGTAAGTTAGAATGGTCTTCATAACAAGTGGCCCCACCAGAAGTAATAAG
This sequence comes from Anthonomus grandis grandis, assembly GCF_022605725.1. Classification (NCBI taxonomy): domain Eukaryota; kingdom Metazoa; phylum Arthropoda; class Insecta; order Coleoptera; family Curculionidae; genus Anthonomus; species Anthonomus grandis. Next base: position 39,948,775 of record NC_065567.1, read on the forward strand.
CTTTAAGCTTAATTTTTATTAATGAACTGCTTGGCTTAAACTAAGCTTTTAATTATTAATTTACCTTTTTACTATGGTAAACAATATTAAACTAAATGGTAAACAATATATAGTTTTTTTTTAATTAATTTAATTTTATTTGGCCATATACAAGTAGTATCAGTCTAAAAGATACATTACTTATTAAGTAAAAAAAAAACTATATATTTTTATTTGAGTTAAAGATGTATATTCAAAAATGGAAAATCTTGAGAATGTTGCTGAATAAGTTAGGTAGAAGTAAGCATTCTGTTTGAGTAATTTTTTTTATGTAAATGTATTTTTGGCCCTTTAATTTCCTAAATACTTGATTATTTATTTTTACTGTCAATCTACTAAGGAACATTACTACTGAATTGAGTAGAGGGTAATTCCTGGGTGATTTTAATAAATTGGTATACCTTTATAAAGCAGCATTTTTATTGTTTGTTAAGGTATGAATTTAAACACTCGATTTCGCCGTGCAGGAAACAGCTACATCCAGTCGATGTAGATGTTTGAAAGTAGATACACCACTATGTAGAGGTTGTCTCTTCAGAATCAGCATTTAAGCAGACCAGGGCAAGAGTCCTGTATGAAGCCAAGCGGGGAAGTTTTAGTGGGTATCCGGGCAATGTCTCCCACACTACCGGGGGTTCAAGGGCTACCGGTGCTCATAAAGAATTTCATCGCTGGCAAAAAAAAACACTTGATGCACAAAGTCAACTGAATTATTTTACATATATACATTAAAAATGGTCACGTAACACTACTAAGAATATATATTTACTACTATTTATATCGATTTAAAAATTGCGCCAATATTCCGACTTGAATTTGCCTCCTGACGGCGACGGCTCATCGAAAACATAAAGCGTCTTAAACGTCCTTATAGGTTGGCTTCCGATATGATGCCTTTTTAATGACTAGGTACAAAATCTTTGAAACCCTCAGTTATTCTTGTATTGTATTTTGACATTTTTAGCCGCACAATGTGCCAGAGCAGATTCAGCTGAAGTAGTAAACAGATCTTGCTGCACTTTCACCGGTCACACCGACGTACCGACTTTTTCGGTCATTAAAATAATGGACAATGAATTCATTGAATGTCAAATTCGACTCTGATAGGATTTACTGCAGCTGAGCGTCTTCGTGATTTCGATAATAAGGAGACAAACGGTTAAAGTGGATAATCCAAGCAGGTTTTGTATTCTGCAATTCATCCTGGCTCTGAATTTAAATTCAAAGGTACACCAAATCGGCAGATCCATTTTTTCATTAAGGCGTTGATGATAGTAGAGGCTTCCTGATTTGGTAGAGTCTAAAGTTTGGCAGCTACTGAAGTAGTCCATCACGATCACGATGTACTTATTCTCTGCTACTGATTCGACAAATGAACTCGCAACGTCAATAGCAATCCTTTCAAAGGGACTTTCCACGTTGTAGCGACACATTAAAGCCTTCTGCTTTCTAAGCGACCCTTGTCGTATATACATCGCATTGTATTCACCAGGCCGTTACATCTGCCTTGCTAGTGACCTAGTAAAATCTTTCACCTGCCTCTTCCAGCAGGTCTTTGTTACTCCAGGATGTCCCCTTGACACACCGGCATAAATTACTTCTAGCAACTCGGAAATCTGACATTTAGGCACAACGATTATTTCCTCTTTGCAATGGCGGTCAACTATTTTCTACCGCAAGAGTCCATCTTCCACTATTAACGAGTTCCACTGTACCCAATGTGACTTGACATTACGAAAATACTTGAAAACTTTTATTAAGTTATCTTCTTCCTTTTTGTTTATCCAGGTTAGGGCTATTTGGATATCGGGATCTTCCTCTTGGTCTCTAATAAAATCCCCATTTTGCCAAGTATCTTTGGCGATAGTGGTTCTTAAAAACTGAGCATATTTCTCTTCTGCCCGCTGGGACAATGCTTGGAGTCCTCTCCGTCTTTCTCCGACAGGGTCTTCTTGCACCTTGTTTGGTGGAGGAGGAACTAGCGTCTTCTGGCCAGTGTGACATAAAAAGTTATGTCACCTGCTTTACCACACCACAGGAGCTACGTCCTCCAATCGCCTCCATAATCATCCGTTTCAACGATTCCTGGAAGTCTTTCCCCATTAGTTCTTTTTCATGTTCTTGACAGCTTCGAATTCGAGGGCCCGTATTAGTACATCTACTAAAATAGGTGGATGTGCAAGTAGTAAGTACTGCTTCATTTCACCATCATGGAGTTCATTCAGGACTTGAAGTGCCTAATAATCCATGATTTTCTCCGAGACATCTGTTAAATTTTTAAAGAATAGGTTAATAATGTTGGTTTAGATAATAACATTTGAAGCCCCATCAAATGTTCCTTTAATAACATGGCCCCTATGGTATAGTTAACCTATCTCCCAAAATTCCACATTATATATTTATCGACCAAGTAGCCTGATGTTCTACTTTTCTTAACCGCCGTAGATTCCCTACACCCTAATAGTTCACAATATGGCGATTAATATGTCTTTGGTAAGTAAAACTACATTTAGAACACATTTCACAAAAGATTTCTATTTAATTGAATTCTCTCTCATAAATTATCACTAAAAAGTTAATTCCAGATGAGAAAATATATAAGTAACATGCATGTGTTTTTAATATCCTTAAAATAGAGCTTTTAGAAATGCTAGAATCGCGAGAAATTCTTCGAGAAGTCTTCGAGAATCACTGGCTTGCCTTTCTCTTTCCTTCTTCTATAAACAGCTTACAACGAGGTAAATATATCATTTTTACGATATATCATTTCTCTCTAGAAAATATTCGGCATACGGCAGTATGCATCGGCAGCCATCACACTCCTTCGCCATTTATCATAAGCTGTCAATGTGCTTAATCAATACTCGTTCCTGGAGTAGAAAGTTATTTAACATTTTGTAGAAAGTCTCAACATTGTTACTGGAAAATACTACGTAGGCACTTTCTGTGTTTCACAGTTGAAACCAAATTTAGAAATGGGGGATCGTTAATTATAAGACATCGGAATTCTGTAAATTTGCTTTTTTTCCTAAAATCTACCTACATTATAATTATATAAAAAGTATGCGACTGGGTGCGGATGGCATACTAAAAAGATTACATAAAAAAAGTTTTCGATGATATATACGTCTTTTTACTGGTCTATGCACCTCCTTGTCACTTTTATATTTGTGTTATTACACAATTTTAAAACTAAATATTCAACAAAGTAACATCTTTTTTTATTTGCAGTTAAGCTTTTTCCTAAACTTCTCAGCAGCTTCTAGAATATGCAATAATTCTAGAAATTTCATTACCTCCAAAATAAGACAAAAATATCTAAAAGATCTAAAACGATAAAGATTTCATATTTCCTATCTATAAAATAAAACCTTTAAAACGTTTCTCGAAATGCATACCACCGGTTTCCCTACCTTTTTGTGCCTGCTTTTGTAAGTTCGCAATCGAGCTGTAAATCATTTAAGGATTTTCTCTAATCACATCGCAATAAAAATATATTCAATTTATTAGTTGGTCCTTAGTTTCTCTTGGAGTACCATACACATTTTGTTTTAGATGTCTATTTAAAAAATAGCCAGCTAAATTATGGTCTGGTGATCTACCTGGCTACCTAGATGGCATCCTTGAAATACGTATTGTAACCACCTTTTATTTAGATTTCTGTTTTTCATAAAAATTGACTGATGATGAAAGTCTTGAATGAAGTGGCCTATATGCTAACGGCAGCTTATCAGTCTGGAGAAAATTATTTGGTGATGGGTTGGCATGAATTATTCTAGAGATGCTTACCTTTTAACTTATGGGCGCCATTCAGTTTAATGTGTTTATTTAAAGTGCAGTTGTAAGAACCGTTAACTGGCAAATTGGTTCTCATATAAGCAAAAAGTCAACATGTACTAAATCAAATAAATATAATATACCTTTTATTGCGGTTGCTTACATATGTTTAATACGGTATGAAAGTCAGGATAGAGAAATTAAAATGTATTAAATAAAATATTATTTCAGTCGACATCCAACTTACATTACAGTACAAATTGCCAAGAAAAAGTTTTAGGCACTAGACAATAAATTAGGAAGCCATCAAATAGTATAAATTAGCCAATATAACCATTTCCAAATCGAAATAACAATACAAATCAGAAATCGTTGCTTACACATTTCTTTTATCTGGTTTGACCTGGTAACCCACTGTGCAGATTCAAGGAAAGCAGCTGACTAAGGACCAATCAATAACGTCATCAAGAAGCAATAAATCTTGATGATAAAGCTCTCATTTATGATAGGAAATGGGAACAGTACCCGAGGCTCGGCATGGTCTTGGGATGGCCCTTAAAACTAAGATCACACCTAAGACATAAAATCTGTTTTATGACCCAGCAAGACCCTCAAGATGTTGGAAAATCTTTAATAAAGTATAGTAAAGTAATCTTTTACATTATATGACTAGTGTCGCCATGAGGTAACTATGCGGTCGAATCCCAACCTCAAGCAATTGAACTTGTTAACCTGAAGACCACACGATTTGGAAATAAAGCCAAAACGCAATTTCTAGGTACCTTTTCGATAGATAATCCCACGCAGGCCCAGTTTTACAAGAATTGACAATAAAAAGTTGTCTTGCTTAACTTGAAGTTGCAGCGAGTACGGAAATCAATCTAATCCCAAAAGGCCAAGTATTAAAATTACAGAAAAAACAATGGCAAGTTGATCATTGAGCATGGCGTATGCCACCAATGACAAAGACAGAATTCACGAACAAAGAACAAAAATCACGTTAGTCAGAGAGAGAGAGAGAGAAAATTAACCTGATTCCAGTAAACTGTTTAAAATACAACGCGAAAAACAGCTAGCGCCATCTAGGTGTTCTTATGTTTACAATCCCATTAAGTAAACACTAGATGGCGCGATCAGTACTATTCATAGAATATTAAACTATTACATTATAGCATCCAAAAAAATAAAAACGCTACAGTATATCTTATTGCTGAGGTATATTGCCATATGTTTGGGATATCCTACAAATCTGCCAAATATTGAATATGCAAAAGTAATACTCTAGCCCTATATTTAACAAATATGGAGAAAATATAATTTTCTATATTTATCAGATATTGCAGCAGCAAATCTTAAAACTAATATAGAATCTACTAATAGGTCAGAATTTCAATAACTGAAGTGATCCTATACATCAAAAATACTAATAGATTCAAAAGTTTTGCATTACCTTGTTTTTATATAAAAACATTCTTTTTATTTGAATATTGAGGTCAAAACAGTTACAATTTACTAGTTCACCTGAAAAAAAATCATCGTCATAAGTGAGGCTGATCGTGCAAGAATAGTGGCTTTACTTAACCACTCTCAAAGGTTTGCGGCCAATAGAGTTGGGGTTTGGCAAAGTGGTGTATCTCGCACTTGGAATCATTATCTCTAGAATAATTCTCTTTATGACCAACTGAGAAGACCGCTTCTGCTGTAAATTTCTTCAGCTGTAAATGAGTATCTGGAATTGGAAGGCATCAATCATTTGGACAGGCCCGCATAATCACCAGACATAAAGCCCATAGAACATGCTTAGGACATGGACTTAGGACTATACAAGAGTTTGTTCATGCTGTGCGGGAAGAATGACACAATATTCCTCAGAATCTCCAATTTTATAGACAGTACTAGTAGGGGTAGGCGTGTCCAAGCATGCATAAACGCTAGAGGTGGAAATACACAGCATTAAAAAGTTTTGCAGTACCTTTATTAAGAAAAATTATCAATTTGTTAATTTTAATTTGTATTAAAAAACAAACCTATTAAAAAAAAACTTAGGAATAATAATGTTTATTTACAAGCATTTTAGTTGCTTTCTTAATTAAAAAAATGAATGAATAAATGTTATTTATATTTTTGCCGATAAAAATTCTTTTGGAAATTTACGATGATGCAAAACTTTTAAATCAATGTGTAGTTGTAGAGGGACATATCACCGTTATTAAAAACTCTTAGATTTGACAACAGTCATTTTATTAAAAAACGCTATACTTATGGCGTAAGTCTTTTATTTTTTATGCAATTATTTTTAAAACGATTTTCAAATACTTTCAGCTAAAATACATCGACTGCTTATAAAAAATATATAATTTTTCTATATCTACTTACTAAAAATGCGTATTTAGGCATTTCGAGGACTATTGTGCTGAACTTACTATATTATTGGATGACTATTTTGAGATAAAGATGAAGACTACGTTAATTTATTATATAGTATGAACTATCGGGTTACACTTCTAATTAAATCAAACAACTTGATTCGCTAAACAAATTATAATAAATACATTAGGAACCAATCTAAACGCGAATGCACAGGCGAACATATGGGTCTAACGATTTGACTCCACTAGCTCTTCAGACTTCAGCCACTGCAACGTACACGAGAATTCTAAATAGCTATAAGAAATACCGTAGTTCGACGTTTTGCATTTTTTTGTTGTACCAAGTCGTAATAGTTTTTGTTACAGTCGGCCACGCTACCCATCATCTATGTCCGCGTGGATAACCAATTTTTTTCAAAAAAAAGAACGTTAATTACCTTCTATTGTCTGCCTTCTTCAATGTTAGTATAAACGTCAACAACAACAAAAAAAATAGTAATCTGCCTTGAGAGTCGCCCATCTATATCCTAAGCTAGAGAATAATATACTAAGAATAACAACTCAATAAAACAAACGGCAGGTACTAAATTGTTAGTATTTTAATATAAATATAAAAATCAAGAATAATTATTAATTAAGAATAAAATTAAGAATACGTTTCTCGAAAATATTCATGGCATCGTAGCATGAACTACTTTCGATTTAATTGATGACATCTCTTCGTAAATATAGAGATCTCTAACTTATGAGTTTTCAAGCACATCCTCTACGTTGGATTCGGAGCTAACTTCAATATTATAGGCCTTTAACTTATCCAGTGAAACAATCCCTTTATACTTTCTCTTTGAACGTAAAGAGCATTTGAGATCTTCCACAATGAAACGATCATGATCTAAAACTTTCGTGAAGATATATGGACCATTCAATTTAGGAAGAAGCTTCTTACTTTTGCCGTCGTTGCATGCTACCTTGGTCTTAACCAACAAGTGTTGGTTAGGACCAAGGTAGCCTATTTAAGGTCACCTATATTAAGCTGTAAATGCTGTAATGCTGACCAGCTTTTCTAAGCTAGTCAAATCTTATTTTCTGGGTAGCTTGTTTCTTTCGTAAGGATTCCTTTACCTTACAACGAGTTTCTGCCAAATTAATTGGCCCTTGGGTGTCTAGAGATATTTCGTTATCTAGAACCGCATTAGAAACTCCTCTTGGTGCATACCCGAAAAATATTTCCACTTTCCCGTGCTTAAATTCGTCATAGAATTTAAACCCCAACGTACTTTTTGTAAATTCTCATCCCATCTTTCTTCGTCTTCCAATAACGTAGAAAAACTGGATAGAATTGTTCTATTGTAACGCTCGACTTGTCCGTTAGCCCTAGGAGTTGCTGTCGAGTTAAGCACATGCTTTATATTCAAACCTTGACAATAACCTTCAAATTCTTTGCTAATAAAACAGCTGCCACGGTCGAAAATGATTCTTTTAGGCACTCCAAATTCTTGAAAAATATCCTTTAAAAATGATATAAATGGTCATACAAACGCATCTACTAGGACAATGAGATATTTGTTCTTTCTTTTCGATATTACAAATGGACCTAAGTGGTCAACATGAAGTGTATGGAATGGCACTGCTATTTTCTCTATGGGGTGTAGGTATCCAGCTTGCCTCCCACCTGGTTGCTTATAGTAAAGACATGGTAAACAGCATGATATATATTTCTATGATATATATCGTCTTATACCGGAAAACCAATACAGTTTACTAATAGCTGAAATAGTCTTTTCCACTGACAAGTGCCCAATGCCAGTGTCGTGGAAGTGTAGAGAACCTGCCGTCTTGGAACTACCCATTTCTTTAAGCCTTTTTCGACAATTCTGTAAAGTCTACCATTTTCCAAACAATATTCCTGATGAATATTTTGTTCTTGGCGATCTTTCGCTTCACTTTCCAACGTTTCTATAAGTAATTTGCATCGATCATCCGCTAGTTGAGCACTCAAAACCCAGTCTTCATTGGATACGTTAATTTCACCTACAGAAATTTTCGGACAACTAACAAGATTTCGGCTTAGAGCGTCAGCGTGTGCCATCTTGGTACCTGCTCGACATTCAATACTAAACGTAAACTCTTGAATTGATAACCACCATCTTCCAATTCGAGGAATCAGGTCTCTTTTACAGAGTGTAGTTCTGACTGCATTACAATCTGTCACAACTTTAAAATCAATTCCAATTAAATATACTCGAAAGTTCTTAAGAGTATCTACTACAGCGATGGTTTCGAGTTCATAGGAGTGATATCTCTGCTCCTCCTTGGCTGTTTGATGAGAGAAGTACATCACAGGTCTCAAGGTCTTGTCGACTTGTCTTAAAGAAGGGAAGAAGGATGCCGCCAATGCTTATTTTCGATAGGTCTGTATGCACTTCAGTTCTTAGACTTGGGTCGTACAGGGCTAGAACAGGTCGCGACGATAATGTTTCCTTGAGAATATTGAAAGCTGTACTTTGTTCAATATCCCAAAAAAATCTAGCATCCTTTTTCGTTAGGGATGTCAAAGGACGAGCAATCGTAGCAAAGTCCTGTATATACTTCCGAAAGTAACTAGCTAAGCCAAGAAACTGTCGCACTTTACAGACATCAGTAGGGACTGGATAGTTTTTAATGGCTTCAGACTTTCTCTTACCAGGTTGACCACCCAACTTGCTTATTTCGTGCCCTAGGTATTCTACCTTTTCCATGAAAAATTGCTACTTACTTAATCGTAGAGTAAGTCCAACAACTCTTATTGACTCTAATACCAATTTTAAAATATCAAGTCGCGAATCAAAATCCTTTTGGGGTAAAAAAACGTCATCCATATAAGCTACCACGTTGCCATATCGAAGATTTCCTCGAACCTTATTAATTGTTCTCTGAAAAACGGCTGGAGCATTACATAAACCAAAAAGACGACGTAAATATTCGTAGTGTCCATCGGGTGTGATAAAAGCTGTCTTTGGAATTGATGGCTTTTCCATTGGAATCTGGTAATAACCACTAGCTAGGTCTAAACTTGTATAAAACTGACTGGATGGAAAAGTCTGAGATGGAACCATGATATCGTCCTTGGGATACAGTGGAATTTTTCTTTCTTCTAACTTTAAAGTCTCGTTAAGATTATCCTCAGAGCTTAAGATGCGTACCTTGTCTCCAACGATAACAACAGCGACTTCTGCTAAATTTAAAAAAGATGGGCCTGCCATGACAAAGACCTTTTGGAGATGGCTAGGGACAACCAAAACTTTTACGTTTGCCTCGATACAATCCACTTTTAATTTTATTTCCAGTTCTCCAAGAACGCTGATAACACATCCTCCATATCCTCTCACAACCATTGAGCTAGGATTCATGATTAGTTTTAATTCACGTGCTATATCTTCTTTAATTAAGACGGAACCACAACCGGTGTCAACATAACATCTTGTGGGCTTGCCATTAACCATACAATCAAAGAAGTAAGCTTTTTCAACAGCATAAAATATAACGGTGTTTAACTTGGTTTCGTCGGCAGTCTTTTTCTAGGTGCCCTAACCGCTTACATTTTGAACATTCCAATTTTGGTTTTGGATATTTGGAAGCGAGATGTCCAATACATTTACAATTATAGCATCTTTGTTCAAACGAATGTTTGTTTTTTTCAAACTTTGGTTTCTTCTCAGGAGGTCCTAAACGCTTATAAATATCGGTCTGGAATCGTTTATGACTTCTTAGTTCTTGGTTAGGCTTAGATTTCAAAGCGGATAAGTATTCTGAATACAATTTATCGGGTGAGTTGTATCTGCCGGCGTAATAAATCGTAAGTGGGTAGTTGATCATACCACTTCTTAGCCAAACCCTTCAGACGTCCTTGCATATAAAAAGATTTTGTATTATCGTTCCAACCATTAATTTTTGCAAGGTGTTCTACTTTTTCCATTTAGAACAACTTAAAATAGGATTTCCAGGGGTAAATTCTGGAATGCAGTCTGGTCTAATGTAGGCCTTCGATGACACTGACTTTTGGCCAACATTATGCTCTATAAGCTTTTCAACTAGGGATTCAACTTATTTTATCCTGCGAGCTTTCTTCGGAAATTACACATCGAGAAGTAGAGGGTGCTGGTGTATGACTAGCACTTGAATGTCTTGTTGTTGGTTCGTGTCTTGGCGTTAATGAACGATTTCGTATGTGCGAAGATCTCTGATCATTTCTAGCCCGTGACTTAGTACTAGTTCCTACCACAGCCTTGGATTTTACATGCTTGTAATTCGACGTATCCTCCGACGTTGATGAGTCATCGGACGAATCAGTTTCAGGCGCTTTGTGACGCGGCATTTTTATTTTATTAAATATTTTAAACTTACTTTCCTAACGAGTTTATCCGTTAACTCAACACAAATTACTAAATTTTACTTTATATAGCAACTTATACCTAACCAGAAATATACTATTTAGCTTTTCTTTCACTAAATGCATAAACAAGAAGAGTTTAGTTTATACGTTAACTAAACTAACAATAATGTATCAAAACAATACGCAATTAAAACAAACATTATACTAATATTACATAAACTTATCAGAACTATTTTCTTTAAACCAACACCGTACACCGTACTTTTAAGGCTAATTTATACGTTAATTAGCTAAATTAAACACTCTTATACTTTAAATATCTAAGAAGCCCAATTTATACGTTAATTGGTACTTACTAAAGTTTTTTTCAAACAAATAAACAATCAAACTAATATTATAAAATCTGTGTACAATAAAAATACTTCACTAGTCTTAATTATTTTAGGATCACAATAAGCACTACTACTACACCAGTTTCGTAGGTGAATCCAACCGCTGCTTCTATGAACTATGGGGACACACTTTTAATTATATCAAACAACTTGATTCGCAAAACAAATTATAATAAATAAATTAGGAACCAATCTAAACGCAAATGCGAACGTATGGGCCTAACGATCCGACTCCACTAACTCTTCAGACTTCAGCCACTGCAACGTACACGAGAATTCTAAATAGCGATAAGGAATCCCGTAGTTCGACGTTTTGCATTTTTTTGTTGTACCAGGTCGTAATAGTTTTTGTTACAATAGAGAGTATAACTATTTGCAGAGCAACTTTATACAACAATAAAAAACGAATACCCCTTTAAAATATATCACATTGTTATGAAATGCGGCCTAAGATTAAATTGGGAAAAACATGGGCGATAGCACCGCTAAGCTATCGGTACATTAGCTGTAAAATACATGGAAAGTCTTAACTAGGAAGTAAAGATCTAATTTATGTACCTAGAAATTTATATTTTTTACAAAATTTTACGTTAATAGTGTTTTTAAACTTTTATTTAAAAGAATAGAAATGAGAAACAAGTGTACTTATTCCACTATCAAATGTCATTTACTTACTGTTTATTTTTCTAATTGCTCTAATGAATATCCGGTAGTAAATATACACTCCTTTATAAACTTCTTGTATATTCTAATTATCTCATTTTATTATATATAGTTAATCACTTTAATCGTTCTTTAATCAATGAGTTGCATGTTTGGGTTACATAATTATATATTCGTTTTAAATAAAGTTATTGAGATATTTCTAAATAAAAACCAAATATAATAAAAATGGTACTTACAATAAGTTCCAGATACCACCATAGCATCCACAGATGATGACCTTTCGGATGAAACTACAGCTTGTTCAGTATAGCTATTGCAGTAATATGCGGGATGTTCTAATTTAACATTACTCATGTTGGGTTGTGAGTCAGAAATCTCATGAAGAATTGATGCTAGAAAGAAAGTAAAGTTCTTTTTAGCTTTTTGATACAGTTAAAAATTGTAAATGATACACAAACATTTATACTGTGCTTATTTCCTCCACAATCAGATATAGGCCAAGACTCTTTTGAAATAATGAAAATTTGTTCCAAGAGCAACGTTGTTGAAAAATCTTAACTAAAAATAATTGATGATAAGAATAATTCATTTCAGTGACAGCGCCAGAATGTATGGAATGTACGGAATGTATTGCAATTAAAATAGCTATGTTTATAATAAGTAATAAAATACTGTTTATTTAAGCCCTCATCTACTCATCATCTCCCTCTAACACCCTTAATATTCGTTACTGCTTATTACCTTTAACACCCGTCTAACTATTAACTTTTGTAGAAATGGAATGTCACGATAATTGTTATATGTAATAAGATGTTACCTATTTCTCTTGGTCAATTAGGATTTAAAAAAACCAACCTATTATCGTCAACCGTTTTATTAAATTAGTTTCATTAAGCACTATGCGAGGTTTAAATAAGCAAAAAGAACGTTAAGTATTAATCTGTATGCCTTGTATTTAAATGGTAGGCTAACTTCTTATTTTTCTTTTTCTGAGAAAAATAAATGTTTTTTCAAAATAAAGTATTTGATTTTGAAAAGAACTGTTGCATGTATGTCTTATTTTCTTTGACTTACCCAATACATATAAAAAAGTTCTTATTAGTAGCAACATATACAAATGTTTTACTTAAGATTGGTAATTTAAATGAATAAGATAAATATTTACATTTTGATAGCTTCCACAGTTCCTTAGATGAAAACACACCCGTTGCTAATATGATGTCATTGCATATCACCCCATTGTAAGGATTATGAGTAAAACCTGAAACTAAAAATAAACAAAAATTATTAAAAATTAATTCTTGCAGCGAAAAACAATTATATGACCACTTTTGCTTAATATAAGTTTAGTTTAAGATAATAATCGTCACAGCTTATTCAGCATTTAGAAGTATACAGTGCTTTCATATCAAAACGATCCACCCTTTATAACATCTTAAAAAAAAAAAAAAAAAAAAAAACACGTCAAATTAGATATACAGGGGGACTTTTAATTATGCATTTACTGAGGTTCTATCAATCACCTCCTCACCTCCAGCTAACCTCACTTTAATATGTCAAATGGGAACCCCCATCGTGTGATACATCATAGTAAGGACCGTAAAATTCTCTATTCAACGGTTCCAAAAAAAATTCCAAAAAAGAAATCGGTAAATGTGTATGCAAATAGTTAGCGAAAATGTCTAGCAATAATGAATATTTTATTTACCCCAAACTTTGGTATGTCAAATGGCTACCCCATGGTGTGATACATTAATTTAAAGGACAATCATTATGCTATCAATGGTTGTAAAAAAAAATTGATTGACCAAGAAGCAATTAAAGTGTAAATCGGTAGGGTAGAAAAACAAATTTAATTAGTTTAACAAATTTATTTTATTAAATGTTCAAAATGCGCGCCGTTATTAGCAAGACAATAAAAAAGCCTATTTTCAAACTCCTTACGAACATTGGCAAGGGTCTGCCCGCTAATTTCTCTGCATTCTTGAAATATTCTATTTTTTAAATTCTCAATACTCTCAGGTGGGGTTTCATAAACTTTGCTTTGTAAGTAGCCCCAAAGAAAAAAGTCTAGTGGGGTTAGGTTCGAGGAGACCGCGCAGGCCATTCGATTGCACCACGTCTGCCAATCCACTTTTCTCGAAAATTTTCATCAAGCCACTCTCGAACTACCAAAGTGTAGTGCGCGGGAGCTCCATCCTGCTGAAAATGTATATTATTTTCATTCAATAATATAGCAGCATGTTGATCTACTTGATTTTCCATAGATTGGATAATGGAAGGGTATATTGCATTTTCTAAAAGTTTAAATAAATTTCGCCAGTCAAATTTTCTTCCAAAAAAAATGGCCCGATTATTTCATTCCCATAAATTCCTGCCCAAACATTAATTTTTTAGGGTAGGATATTGGGTATGGCCTTCCCGAAAAACATGCGGATTTTCATTATCCCACTATCTACAGTTATGTCTGTTCACCAGGTCATTTAAAAAAAGGTCGATTCGTCACTGAAGCAAATAATGTTCTTCAATAAATAGGGATCGTCGTCAATTCGCTGGCACATCACTTCACAAAATTGAATTCTCCTATCAAAATCATCTTTTCCGAGTTCATGAAGAATATGAATTTTATAAGGAAAGAACTTATTTTTTTTTTAAACTTTATGTACCGAACCAGTGGCAATATTTATTAGTTTTGCGGCCTTTGGTATAGACAAAGTTGGATCCATAGCAAATTGTCCTAGTACTTCAACTTGGCATGCTTCATCGCCAACTCTATTTTCATATTTTTTCTTATTGCAAATCGATCCCGTCTCTTCAAATTTTCGTATCAATTCTAATACGTATTTATGGCTCACGTTTTTATCTTGACACCTTCCATTAAATGCTCTCGCAGTTCTGCGAGCACACCGATCTTGAGCTCCATAAAGGAAAATTATTTCTATTCTTTCGGCTAGCGTATACACCATTTTATTAACTCACTGTTTTAACTAAAATTGAAAAATTGCACGCGTCAAACTGACAGTTTTAACAATAATAAATCGCTTGCTTTTTAAACGCCCTAAAAATGTAAGGTATTGCAGTGTTTTTTTGTACCTATTAGGTAGGTTTCGCAAAAAATATAAGTGAAATAAATACACATACAAAGTTATAAGACTGCAAAGATTTTTGCAAAAAATTTGAAGACACTCTTTTTTCTCGCAAATAATGGTACACATTCTTTACTTAAAAAAATAAATAATTTGCTTGAACTAAATGTACTATTTGTTACCACACATTTTAACTTCTAAATTGCTTGTATTTTTTTTTGATGATCTATTATAAAAAATTTAAAATGATGTAGGTACCACACTAAAAGTATTCATTTAAAATACCAAAGTTTGGCGTAAATAAAATATTCATTATTTCTAGACATTTTCGCTAACTATTAGCTTACACATTAACCGATTTCATTTTTTTTTGGTACCGTTGCATAGATAATTTTACGCTGCTTACTATGATGTATCGCATGATTGGGGTTCCCATTTGACATATTAAAGTGAGGTTAGCTGGAGGTGAGGAGGTGATTGACAGAACTTCAGTAAATGCATAATTAAACGTCCCCCTGTATATCTAATTTGACGTGTTTTTTTTTTTTTTTTTTTTTTTAAGAAAGTTATTAAGGGTGGATTGTTTTGAAATAAAAGCACTGTATATATAGAGGATGTGAAAAAGGAGTAGTAAGTCATCTTAGCGCAGTCATAAGTAAGCTTTGCAACATTGTAACCTAAATTGTATTCTTGTGTTTAATAAATTAATTTTTTGAAAACACGAGTTGCGATTTATTAAATAAAATTGGTGCAGTCGGTAGGATCCTTTCGGAGGATTTCTGTGAACATCGTCGTCGAGTACAGATACGAGTAGTCGCGAGTTACGTAACGTGTTACATTACCAACCGAAACGTCGTGTTACATTAAATAAATAAGACAATGCAAGTTCGACAACATGTTTTCACCATGAAGTTATCTTCTACTTCCGCTAATAGTCAATGCCCAGTATAAGATTGAAGAATTAACGAATTCTATGCTACCAATGTACCAAGAAATTAGTTATATCGTAACAAATTACCATCATGTATATTATCATGTTAATTTAACCAACACCTACAAAAGACTGTCTATACATTACAAAAACAAACCTTTTACAAACTAATATCACCCTCGGAAAAATTAATGTTACCCCTTACTTTCCCTTATATAAGCTATTGATAACAAG
This sequence comes from Anthonomus grandis grandis, assembly GCF_022605725.1. Classification (NCBI taxonomy): domain Eukaryota; kingdom Metazoa; phylum Arthropoda; class Insecta; order Coleoptera; family Curculionidae; genus Anthonomus; species Anthonomus grandis. The sequence goes on from NC_065567.1 coordinate 39,964,641, forward strand.
AATTCATAATATATTTAAAGAAGTAAAATCAATAGAATCTTTTAATTGAATATTATTCTACCCCTTAAAATAGAGTCAAAAAAAGATTATTTAATTTCATAGGTAAAACTCAAAAAGTTTTGGGCACTTTAGACGATAGCGATCAAGAACGTTATGATACGTATACAGGGTGTGCCAACAAGGTGTACGGCTAAGATAGTGCCATAACTATACGAGGTAGAGCAAAAAGTTCTACAGCAAAGTTGTAGGGTTGACAAAAACCTACGAACTAAAAATATTTTTATGTATACTAGGGTGTGTCACAAAAAAGTTACTATAAAATATGATTTTTTTTAAATGGTACGCCCTGTATATTATGGTACTAAAATGTGAGGCAAAAAGAGTACTTTACTTTGGTATAACGTTTTTAAAATTTCCGTGCGGCGTTGCAACGTAATTAATTTTTTTATGTTATTTTTTGCCTTTTAGAGGTTCGTTTAAAAAATCATAATTAACTTAAAATTTATTTTGCGCCTATGAAACTTGTACCACAGTTAGTCTAGGGTACCTCCTCTAGGCTGACTATGATAATTTGTAATTTTTTAATACAGGGTGTTCTTAAAGAACTTTCAAACTTGCTGAAATTAAATACGTAATATTTCAAATTTTTGAAATGGAATTAGATATTTTTATCTAATTAAGTTTGTCCCTCAAATACCTTAATTTTTTATTTAATATATCCTATAGCTAAACCAAGTACTTTTTGAGATATTTTAACTTTTCTGTAAAATACTATGCATAAAACGGGTATTCTTTAAGTTTTGATCAAGATTTTCTAAAAACATTGGCTTAAATGTCAAATAATAATTGTCAGATTACTAGTTTTATGACAGCAGTAGACAAGATCAATGTTTTTTCTTCAAAAACCATTTTAGAAATTAGTTAATCGATTTTGTGTCAGTGAATTAGTTATTGAATCAGTGAATTAGTTAATCGATTTTTAATTTTTATTGTTCATTTTGTAATCAATATGAATTTTCCTCGTGAGGAATTTGTTGATATGATATATGCCCTTGGAGCTGCTGAAAGAAATAGCCTTTTGGCATCTAGAATTTATGCGCAACTTTATCCTGAAAGGAGACATCCCCAAGCACAAGTGTTTCAAAAACTAAAAGAAAGATTTGAGAGAACAGGATGTGTAATTTATGAAAAACATGAACGGGTGAAGCCAGTTACAAATGAGGAAAACAGTATGACAGTAGCTTTAAGTGTTGTTGAAGATCCTCATAAAAGCGTTAGGCAGCTTGCTAAAGAATTACCCTTTAGTGCAACATCAATATCTCGCATGCTTCGAAGCGAAAAATTCCATCCTTACCATATTCAATTGTTGCAGGAATTACTTCCGCAGGATTATGAAACAAGAATGGCTTTCTGTCAGTGGGCGCAAAATAAGATTCGTCAGCCTGAATTTTTAAATTTTATGCTTTTTTCGGATGAAGCTACATTCCATAATAATGGCAGTGTTAATAAACATAATTTTCATTATTACGACACCAGCAATCCATTCTTCACCCGAGAAATTCATCATCAACATAGATGGTCGCTTAATGTTTGGGCAGGAATAATAGGACATTACGTTATTGGACCGCACTTTTTAATGGACATCTGAAAATGAAAATGTGAAATGTATTTAAACTTTTTACAAAACGATTTTAATGTCCTACAAACGTTGCTTGACCATGTTCGAGATAGGATTTGGTTTCAGCATGACGGCGCTCCAGCTCATTATAGCCATGCTGTTAGAAATTTTTTAAATGAGCATTTTGATGGCCGGTGGATAGGGAGAGGTGGGTCGGTCTCTTGGCCCGCAAGGTCCCCAGATTTGACCAAACTGGATTTTTTCTTGTGGGGATATGTGAAGGAAAAAGTCTATCAAACAACTCCTATCACAAAATATGAAAATATGAAAAATAAAATTCGGGAGATTTTTCAAACAGTCACGCCAATTATGTTGGTAAAGGTTAATGACTCATTCTCAAAAAGGGTAAACGCTTGCGGACAAAATTTAGGAGGTCATATTGAACACAATTTATAATAATTGTAATTGATCTTTAAAATTTGAAATTAGTGTAACGATGTACATTTATGCAAAAATACGTGAGTACCTACCTAGTATGTAATTTAATTTTGCTGTTTTTTTTAGCAGTTTAGGTGAATAATTGTGTTGGTTAATTTTTTAAGTGTGTAATAATAATAATAATAATTGTAGGAAAAGTAATAATTCTAATTCTTCAATAATTTTTTCTAAGCAATCTTGATCAAAACTTAAAGAATACCCGTTTTATGCATAGTATTTTACAGAAAAGTTAAAATATCTTAAAAAGTACTTGGTTTAGCTATAGGATGTATTAAATAAAAAATGAAGGTATTTGAGGGACAAACTTAATTAGATAAAAATATACAGGGTGTTCCATTTGAAAAGTTTGAGATATTGTGTATTTAATTTCAGCAAGTTTGAAAGTTCTTTAAAAACACCCTGTATTAAAAAATTACAAATTATCATAGTCAGCCTAGAGGAGGTACCCTAGACTAACTGTGGTACAAGTTTCATAGGCGCAAAATAAATTTTAAGTTAATTATATGCGCTATCTTAGCCGTACACCTTGTTGGCACACCCTGTATAAAGACATTGCAAGATAACCAAAATACCTTGCATCATGACCTTTCCGTAACCCAGACAATAGTTAAAAACTTGACGAGAGACATAGACACCCAACTAAGCAATATTAAAAATAACCAAGAAGTATTATTGACCCAGGTCACTAACTTAAAACAAATGACCCAGTCTATAACCATAACTTCTTATTTTATTTTGCTACTTGACAATTTAGAAAATAACCCTCGTGTGTCTATTCGAACGTGCAAAGCGCAATTAATTTCGCTGAGATAAATATAATGCATCACAGCATTTTTAAATATCAAGAGCTTAAAACGATTATTTTGAACATTGACCCTAAAAACCGAATAGCTTTTGACAATATAATCAAATACTATGAAATTGCACATGCAGACGTAACAATTAAACACAATTTAATTATATTCTACGTAGCCATTCCACTAATATCGGAAAAACCTTACATGCTTTATCATATATACCCAATTCCTGTAAATAATCCATTAATCACCATTAATAAAAAACCCCTATTTGTTCAAATCTAATAATAATTTCTATAATTTAAGAAAAACCTGCTTTAAAATAGAAGGCATATTTGTATGTCCTAATAATTTGTTTAATCAAAACGAACCTTGCATTGGTCAAACTAGTAACCTAACCAATCATTGCCCTATAATACCTATAAAATACAAAGAGACATCTGCTACACAGTTAAATGATAATTCAATCATAGTAATTCCGCGTTCTGAGAAGGACATCTATTTTGAATGTCCCAGTCAATACAGTATCGAAACTATAAGTAAAGCAACCTTACTTATACCCTCAATTCTAAAGTAAAAATAGATGATAAAATTTTTGACTCACAGAGACCAGAGATAATCAATCTAAGATTAAAACTTCCTTCGATTAATATAGATGAGCGATTAGTTCAAAATATCGAACCTCTAAACTTAAAAGAAACAAATCTTGAAAACATTAAAGAGGATTTGGACGTTCAAAAATTGGTAGTTCATCCTTTACAGCACTTATACACATATACGCACTTGTGCACTATAACATCCGGATTATCGATTACTTTGGTAATTATTATTATTATTATCCTTGTATTAGTCATAAGTATGTATTTCTATAAAAAAGACAAAACAGAAAATGTAAAAGTGGACATAGAGTTGAAACCCCTCGAAAATCCCCAATTTTCTCAGACTTAAGGAAGGGAGGAATTATATGGCCACTTATGCTTAATATAAGTTTAGTTTAATAATCGTTACAGCTTATTCAGCATTTAGAAGTATATATATATATAGAGGATGTGAAAGAGGAGTAGTTAGTCATCTTAGCGCAGTCATAAGTAAGCTTTGCAACATTGTACCTAAATTGTATTCTTGTGTTTAATAAATTCATTTTTTAAAAACACGAGTTGCGATTTATTAAATAAAATTAAACCAATAACAGAAAAGCAACAGTATCTGGTATGTAGAAATCGAAGATTAAAGAAATATATTTTTTTAATTTGCGCATGTACGAGACATGTTTTTCAATAAAGAAAATGTCGTGAAGTATCTAAACTGCCAAACTAAATAAAATGCTTATCATATTAATTTCAAATTAGGGCATATTATTGTTAAGCTTTAAATAGTTAAAGTCTTAAGTTTTATTAAAAAACTTCTGGATACATCTGAGCTTTTTTTTCCTCCTCGAGAAAATTCTAAGTATATTGTTAAATTATTTATAGCTTTTGTATTCCTGTCTATCAAATATAATGTTTAGCATTTAATATATTTAAGTGAAAAAACTTTTAGGAGGAAAAAAAATTCACGATCCTATCGCTTCTCTGTCATACGTTTTTCATTAATTTTGGTTGAGATTAAAAGATGTATGCATCGGTAGGTCAAAATAAAAGCAAGAAACAAAAAAAACAAACTAGACAAGTTTAAAGGCAAGGTTTACAGTTAACTTATATTATTTCCTGTATGCGCAGGGTTATTGATGTTAGTTGATGTAGTAAATAGGGTCTAAGACTTCAGCCAAAAAAAATTATTAAAAACATCTAAAAAATGACAATAAAGAATTTCTCAAATAGCTTTTGAATATGTGACTATGTGAATATGTTCCCAGACTACCCATCATATATTTTTTCCAAACACTATTAAAATAACCAACTGCTACTTCTTTTTTATCCTTTTACAAGCAGCAGAGTATCAAGATTCACCGATTCCATAATTGCGCTTACTACTGAGAGCGTAAACGTCATACGCCTTACGTTCTTAACTCTAGTAAGTCGGGTTGGAAAATGCAATCCTTTTTTTTTTAGCTTGTGATTTATTATTGCAAGCTAATATATTGATTTCCTCATCCAATACCTGAGTTGGACGCCCATGGATATAGGTAAGTTGAAATAAATATTTTCTTCATATTGCTCTACATTAACATGGTAAATAAGGTGCTACGGGTAATGGCTGTCACTAAGATATGGTAATGGATGTCACTAAGATAATTTCTTCATCTATCATTTTTATCATTCATGATGAATATTATGACAAACTGGAAACCTGTAACAGAAAGAGTTCCAAAAAGGTTATAAATACAAACTTTCTACACGCTTTAAAGTTTCTACTCTTGTTACGTTTCATTTTTTTGTTATATATTTATATTGGGATAAGATCAAGTAGATTTTCATTGAAAATTTAGCATTTTTTCTTAGCAAAAAGCAATAACGTATTGCCGCTTCACTGAATGAACTTATCTGAATATATTTCTTTCTGGTGAGGAGATCTAGTATGGTAGCGCATCACGCAGATGTTCTTAGTTTAATGGAAGGTTTACTAAATTTACTAAATTTACAAAAACATTACTAATCTTCTCCCTATTATGGGCGAAAAATTCGTTGAATGATATATCTTAAATAATTTACATATAATACTACCGCTGCGGTATGGGGTATTATTTTGTTCAAACATTATGTAGCCTTCTAATATATGATCAATATATAATATATGATGAAGAAAAACACTCCTTTATTGTATCATTACGTATTCAGTTAGCTTTACTAAGGAATTTAATTTCCTAGACTGATTCACGGGTTTCGTGTATTGCATCATTTGAACCTAGAGGTACTATGAAGATTGGTTAGAGAGAATATTAACCTTCGGCGATATGAAATAAGCCCTTACAGAACAATGAAACGTATCTCCGAAAAAATGTTACTATCCATCTTTTTGCTCTGTCAAGTCAAAGTTTTCAGACCCCTCCCTTCATCCATGTTGCCTATACTCATTTCAGCAATTTTGCAAAACCCCATCTCATTATAATTTGACAATTAAGAATTTGAAAATACCTCTTACAAGTTCCTTCAATTGGTGATCGTTCCATCTTAGAGTGAACAATAAAGAGAAATATTTAATTATTCTTTTCGTAGAGATACTCCAAAAACGTAATAAAGGATGTTTTCTCTTCTTATTTGTTCTTATCACTAAATATTCTTAATAATTGAAACACGTGTGCGAAATTTTATAAGTAGTTTTCAATCTACAACTTAATCCCATTTTTATCACATAGTAGATTTGTTTTATTAAAATTTAATGTTAACTACTTTGATTATCAAATAGAACAAATCACTAACAGGGTATCTGGCTCATCGAAGAATATCAGAATGTTAGTGATTAATGTTATAACTCACCAAATGCGGTACACTAAGAAATACGTCGGTAAACCAAACCCTTGACATGTACGTATAGGTTTCTAGTTTACAGCATACAGTTTGTTAATTATACAGAGTGATTGAAGATTAGAAGTATTCCTTTAAAAAGAGTTTATAAAATATATGCTAAAAATTATCGTGGCATTATTAGTTTCTCCAGAACTAACAAGCTTAATAAGAAATATAATAAATTTTTACAATATTATAACTAAAGCAAGCAAGCTTAGCAAGCTAAGCAAAATTACTTCCGGTATATTTTTTATTGGTATTTGTACTGCGCAATGGTATTTGAGTTATATGTTTATTATTATTTATATAAATATATGTATATTCTGTAATGTAGTAAAAATGACAATGCATTTATTTGTTACAGTAATTCATATTTTCTAATGAGAATTTTAAAATTTAGGATTTCATATTCAGCTGTCAATTTAAATTTAAGACATCATACACTCTATCAAGTAATATTATTAAATACTTTCGAGTAGACAAAGTAATCGTTTTCCTAAAAAATATAGATAATTGTAAATTAAACAGTAAGACAAAAGATAAATTGCTGAAAATAATTTTGAAGGTTACCTTTAAATTTAAAATAAGATTTACTTTTCTTGTAATTTTGAGTTAAAATATCGTAGTACTTATTTGAAAAAAGGTATTAATGAATAAACATTATTATCCTTTTGATAACCCTAATGACGTGAAGGGTATATGCTTGTTACATTTATTGGGCAGCTAAATAAGTCAGACAACCAGTCGGAGCTATATTAATTATATAAAGCATATTTTCCTAATTAGAATATTTTCTAGAAGCTAAAAGCATATTTCCTAGTAAATCGTTAAATCACGTCATGCTAAAAAAGCAAATTAAATTCATAATGAATAAGCATATTAAAATTGGAAAACTGAGTACCTTTATTTTTTCGGTCATCCTCTTTCTTGTTGTTATTGTTGTTAAAACACACGCCACTTAAAATTTCTGAAACAAAATATTCAACGTTAATAAAATAAATAAGATTAATAATTGTTGTTAAGGATCAAATTTTTATAATAATCAAATTGTGTTGCCTTTCTATAATGAGAACTAAAAAATACGAATTGGAAAAAAATATGTTTGATTTAATCTAGTTATAAAGTATAATTAATAATTAAGATAGGGATCTAAGGACCGGCAACCTATCAGGGAATTATGACGTAATAATTTAAATGTTAAAGTGGGTAAATGTCGCAACTGGCTAACTCTGAAATTAGCAACGTTTTGGCAACCATCCAACTACGCAAAACTTATTCTTAAAAATATAAGGCTAGGATGTAGCTTAGAAAACGTATGTCTTATATATTATTATTTGCTTTGACCAATTTGATTCTATTATTTTATGATATATAACACCTGATTATATTATGTTCATTTATTTTCTCATATTTTCTATTTACAGGAACCTCTTGGTCATCTTATAATGTCAGCATCTTTAAGTTAATTTAATTATCCTTAATTTAAATATTAAAAAAATGTATAACCAAATTTTCTTTCGCCGCCAAGCGGGTTCCGGGAAGAGAGTCTACTATTATACGCCACACCAAGGTACAAACAGACATGGATTTATAAACCTTAACTAAGTTTATTTCCTGACTTGTATCCTGCGTATATTGGCAGGTCTTTAGCAGGCCGTATTTTTTTTTAATCCTATGTTAGCCCAGCGGGCCTAGAATAATGGGCTATAAAAGGCCTTTAAGTGGCTATTTATATACCATATAAAATGTCCAGTAAAGAAAAATTATGTATACCTCAATATAAAACTAAGAGACAATATAACATAAGACATAAACAGTATTTGATTATAAAATAAACGGCGTTAAAACACGTTAAAATCTAGTAAGAAAAATAGCAATCTAATATTATAAATATATTATAACATAATACAAACCTTATTATACGTAATATTATCAATTCTAATAAGCTACCAGAGTTATGATGACCAAATAGAACCTACATCCTAAATCATCTATAATAAGAATACTAGAAGTCCGGTACTCTACGTAAAGAAAGAAGGAAGAGCTTACTTGAGCTCTCTATATAGTTTATCTCCCCTCTATCTTGCAAATAACAAAACGTTTTTATCAATATCTTATACCAAACACCAAATTGGGAGAAACGACTAGAAAAATAAAATACTACAGAAAATAGTATGTAACTGCCGCCTGAATTACCCAGAGGATATACGAACATTCGAACATATTGTCCTTGGTGAGCAGAAAGATTGTATTAAATATTCTATAGGATAATAAAAGCTTAATATTGACTCCGTAATAAGAGCCTCAGCATTTTCCTTTATCAATACGTGGTTGTTCTCTGTCCTCTCCTTTCCTTTAAATGCCTTTCCTACATACCTTTTACTCCAAGCCGGTGGTCAGCACAATCTATTTACACCATAGTCCTATGGAGTTGGAACTTTTGATGATGATCACTCCAAAAAGACAGTTTTACCACTAGCCAATTGGTTAGTGGTAAAACTGTCTCGTAATTTGACTATTCACACGAGTAGCCAGACCGAGTGATGCTGCATAAAAAATCGTAGAAGAAATTTACGACCGTGTCCCTTAATAGACGAAACAATATGGTATGGGTAAAAATTAAGAATAGAAAAGAATAGAAACTTGGCCATATTCTCTTGGGATAACTCTTCCTGAGGGAGACCAGGGGACAGATCTTGAGAAAGAGAGAAATAGTCCATAAAGCAAGCTACGCTAAGAGCTATTAATGATCATCGGTCATCCAAAGTTTGTTACCTTATAAAAAATACAGTATTGATTCATTCATAGACGTTTTTCAAACGTTTGTTGGTGTATGGCCTTCATATGGTTCTTGTTCTTGTCATTAAAGTTGAGCTGTTGCATGACAGGAGTCCGCCTCCTTAGTATCCCGTATGAGTATTATACAGATTACATGCCAAACAGCGTCACACCCCACCTAAATTAAGAGGCACATGTACTGATTCTAGATATATAGGGTGTCCGAAAAGTCAACGATAATACTGAAGGGGCTGATGGAGCAACTCATAAGCACCCAGAAAAACATAAAATGACCTTAGTAAAAAATCGATGGTTTTCGAGATATTGGCACTTTAATGGAAATCACCAAAATCCTACTCTTGGATCAGATTTTCGATTGTCACGCGTTAAAAATAGATATTTTTTAGAATCTCTTTTTAGCTATGCAACACTGAATAGCCATTTTACTGATTAAAGACAAACATTAAACTAAACGGCCAAAAAATTTAATAAGAAATCTATTCTAAAATAAAGTATTACTTATTTTTATTTTTTTAACTTTGAATTTGACCGCTCATACTGGACCAAAAAAATTGTACGGCAACCTGGCTAATACCTTAAAAACTTTGCTCATTTAATCTACTTTTTAAAATTACCTAAATTTTTTTTAACAGTTTACTATTATTGTGTTATAGTAAAAAATAACCCTAATTCACCTTATGATATCATTGTAAAAAAATTAAACAAATTTTTAAGGTATGTTTAAAATGTTTTTATTTAACTTAAAAATTTAAAGAATCAAGAGCGAAGGTAATTCTTATCACCATAGCAATAAACAACAAACATTTTCGGAATTTAGTTTGTTTACAGTATTCCGTGAACTAACTACTTTTTTGCTTGTATCCTAACGTTTCTGTTACCTTTTGCTTTGGATTTGTTTTTGAGTTCATTTTCCTGTGGACTGTGTTCTTTGAGCTGTTTGTTTTATTGGTTACTCATTTATTATGACCTTACCGTATACCGCCCAAGAATATGCAAACATGCATCTCATTTATGGTGAATGCAGAGGAAATGCTCTAGTAGCATCTAATCTTTATCAAGAAAGATATCCGAATTTGGCCCGATATCCTGACTATCGTGTATTTATTAATGTTCATCGCTTATATTCCGAAGGCAGAATGTCTCATGCTCCTGTTCAAGAGGGAAGACCTCGTATTGATTATGTTGATCAAGTTTTAGAAGAAATGGAAAATGATCCGACTACTTCGACACGAGCAATCGAAAGAAGAACAGGGATACCGAAATCGGTAGTAAACGACATCACTAGGCGATTTCAATATCACCCTTATCATGTTCAACGAGTGCAAAGCCTACTGCCTCGAGACTACGAACCACGCCTACAATTTTGCCGCAGAATGTGGCAAAAAATCAAGAGGATCCGAATTTTTTAAATAATATACTGTGGTCGGATGAGTGTACATTCAAAAAGGATGGCTTTATGAACATGTACAATTTGCACACTTATGCGTTGGAAAATCCCCACTCTATTCGAGAAGAAAGGCCACAGTACCGATTTAAAGTAAACTTGTGGACCGGTATCTTGAACGGACGAACGGCCCATTCGAATTACCAGAAAATTTGAACTGGCAGGCTTATTTAGATTTTTTTCGAAACAATCTACCAATTCTTTTAGAAGATGTTCCTTTGGCCAGTCGCCGAATAATGTGGTTCCAAAATGATGGTTGCCCGGCACATTATGCCCATGAAGTTCGTCGGTATTTAAACCAATCGGGGTATGTTTGACGATAACAGATGGATCGGCCGACTTGGTCCAGTTTTATGGCCTCCCAGGTCTCCAGACCTAAACCCCCTCGATTTCTTTTACTGGGGTTGCATAAAAGAAAAGGTTTATGCAAGACCAATAAATAATATTGCTGAATTACGGCAGCGAATAAATGATGCAGCCCAAGATCTTAACGCTGCCAGGAATGCAAGATGGATCAATAGGTCATTTATTAAAAGATGCCACGCCTGCATTTGCATTTATAGTAGACAGTTCGAACATATTATTTGATTTTTAATTTTTTTAAGTAAAATAAAAATATTTTTTGAACATAACATAATTATAAATTTGTTTTATTTTTTTCATAAGGTAGATTAGGTTTATCTTTCACTCTATCACAATAACAGTAAAGCATTTTTAAGACATATTGGGTAATTTTAAAATTAAATTAAATGAGCAAACTTTTTTAGGTATTAGCCGGGTTGCCGTACAATTTTTCGGTCCAGTATGAGCGGTCAAATTCAAAGTTTAAAAAATAAAAATAAGTAATACTTTATTTTAGAATAGATTTCTTATTGAATTTTTTGGCCGTTTAGTTTAATGTTTGTCTTTGATCAGTAAAATGGCTATTCAATGTTGCATAGCTAAAAAGAGATTCTAAAAAATATCTTTTTTTAAGGCGTGACAATCAAAAATCTGATCCAAGAGTAGGATTTTGGTGACTTCCACTAAAGTGCCAATATCTCGAAAACCATCGATTTTTTACTAAGGTCATTTTATGTTTTTCTGGGTGCTTATGAGTTGCTCCATCAGCCCCTTCAGTATTATCGTTGACTTTCCGGACACCCTGTATAAGATATCACTTGTGGGGGACCTAAGGTTATATAGTAAGTTGACTAACAATAAACCTAAAGCGAAGTAGATATTATAATTGGCTCAGGAACTAGAATACACTAGAAATTCCTTTCGGATCATGGGTCATGTGGATAGCAGAGCTGGTTTTTGCATCAATTTCTAGACGTTTATTTGCAGTCGCTTAATGTTCTCGATCATATTACTCCGAATTCCTCCTGTTCCTGTTTTAATTATTAGGACAATCTGCACTTCTCTTATTTTCCATGGTCTTTGAATCTGTTATTTTAAATCCTAAAATATTAAAGCGAAAAAAAGATCGATTTATCCTTGCTTTATAGGCCATTTATTCCACCGATGTTTAACATAACCTATTTTAAATACCAGTTTTAACTTTGTACGTATTTTAAATATAAAAACACTCTATAACATATACTATATACATATGCGGTACTATACAGGTTGAGGAATTGATGAACGCATAGAGATGTGCTTAAAGGCAAAATATGGTAACGCGAGTTTCGTTCATTCCGCTTCTCACGTATGACTTTGATAGGGGTCTCTGTATTACTTGCAATAAAATTTCGCAAAATATTACTCGGATATATCTAGAACATTTTTCTGATGCAAGCTTTACATATATGCGGTGTACAAACTACATATAATCGTAATCTCACAATGTTTATTATGCTGTGTATAAAAATTAAAACGTTATTCAAATAAAAATTAAATATTAACTCTGATAAAAGTAGAAAAATGTAAAAATTATACAAAAAAAAGTCCTAAAAATTAATTTAGCACAAATTTATTATTTAAATAAAAAGCTCAGATTTCCTTCTTTCGTTAAACAATAACCTAATCTATCATAAAAGTCATTATGTACGTCAAATACGTTTTCTTTCGCAAGTTCTCTAAATTTGTTGGCTTACTAAATTCGTATAAGATAATTTCAAAAATAAAACTCATTTGGGGACAAATGTAAAGATCTGGTAAATCATTTGATATTCCCACTAATAAGGTGGTTAGGAGAAATATGTGTTAATAATTATTTTACCATAACGAGAAGGACGGTGCCTTTACCTTTATGCTCAAAATTCCAGATCAAACATTCAATTTTTGAGGATACTGAGTACCGAATTGAAAAGTTCAGTGCTCATTTTCCCGAGACTAATATTAAACAATAAAAGGATTGTGTTTCTCGTGTAATAAGAAAAAAGAATTATCTAAAAATATTTAAAAAAAAATCCATTTTCAATTCCCTTTTCCATTATGGTTTTACAAACTCTCTTTCATTGCCACTGGTCTTTAGGAAATATCTCGTAAGTTTTGGAAAATTGGAAATGTGTTTTTTCTAAATACTGACATTAGTCTTATGAGCCATGCACAGTTGCTCTCCAATATTTCTGTTTGATCGCGTTAAATCCACGTGTACGCTACAAACCATTTCTTCCAGTCGTTCTTGCTTCTGGACCCTTTCGAAGGTTCTTGCACTACATTTTACTGCCGAGTTGCCATAAAACCATTTAATAATTTGAACTCTTTCGGAAGGAGTATAAACAGCCATAATGAGTTGAGAAAAAAGTAGCGCTTTAAAGCCCAACAGTGTAACGTCAAAAAGGAATGTTGCCATTATTTTGGATAATGCGTAATCTTCAATTCCCCGACCTATATATTAACTTTCTATATGCATCTCACCTGTTAATATATTTTCCGCAAAAAAAAGTACAAACGACAGATTGTTGCATCAAAATCATGTCGTTTTTGAAAATTGGATATATTTGAGTTATAATGGCCATATAAGATGTCTAGCGCAGCAAACGGCATAAATATTATTAAATGGAACAAAGCAATGCTTAACTCTACTTGTGACTTAAAATTATAACTTCAAGGGCCGCCCAAGGATGCTTTTTTATGCAGATGGTGCAAAGATTTTTATATGTGTATCTTTTAATCTATAAGAACGTTAAATTGCCATGAAGTTCAAAAAGAGCTTCATGGCTTTATTAATAAAATGACTGAGTGGTGTAACAGTAATGGACTATCTTTAAATGTCAATAAATTCAATGCAATATGACAAGTTACATTAAAATAGTTTTGATACTAGTATTTGCACTTTTCTTTTTACGTTATTCCTGTAACAGAATATTCCCTGTCCTTTGATTTTATTATTATAGATTCGAAATGATCGATGTTTTTAATTACTTCAAGGCTTAAATTACACATGCATTAAATTTAAAATTGAATACGCTTTCCTATTATGGTATCATTACTACTAATCAAATTCACATTAATAATTTAAAAAGAGGCTAGCGCCGATTTTTAAAACATTTTAGATTTGACGATGAGTATACAGTCACTTCTGAATTTCTGTTGCATGTTAATGCAAGGAACTACTTTATAGATAGTGTGCCTTTATCGGGACCAGGTTACTTTTAGTTATGTAGTTGCTTGGTAATGTCAGAAACTTTTTTAACCGTAAACGATTCGTGCTCAATTTGGTTATATGTTTAGCATTTTTGTCGTTTGTCGATTTGTTTTTTAACTTAACTTTTAACTGCAGTAGCTCTACTGTAGTTCTTTTGGTGTAATTACTCGAATGTTGTAGCTGTAAGAATACAGCAAGATAAAATAATATTAGAATTCTTAAAATCAAGAAGCATTGCTAATTTGCGAAGTTTACTCTAGGAAGTGCCGATCTTGCTAAAGGGTTTGTATCGCCAAACTCTGTTATTGCCCTTCTAAATTCTGTGAGAGATCTGAATTGAAGTTTTTCATTGTTGTCGATATGAACTTCAACTTGAGGTTCTTGAAGTTTGTCTTTTTCGTTTTTCAGGTAAGCCTCACATCAACCAGAGTTACTTCTTTAAGTTGATAGGTATCTTTGATTTCATGAGAGAGATCTATGTAATTCCATACTTTTTTCTGCTCACGCTTCATTTATGTTGTGGTCGCATGTTATGGTTTCGTCAATACGTGCTACCTTCTTGTCTGTCTATAAAAAGAATGACTGGTCTATTGTGTATTAATTGTTTGTCTGGTATGATTTTTTTTAGTGTATTGGTATATTACCATTACCGCTATAGTCTTCTGGGTCGTATTTGTAGTATATGTAGACTCTGCCTACTCTGAAAATATTTTTCTTGAAAATGCGATGGTATTAGGTTTATTAGATAAAGAACAGAGAACGAACTAGGCATAGAAAATAGCCTAAACTAGTTTAGTACGCAACACTCTAAAACAGGTTTTCGTTTCGTTGATAATTTTTAAGTAAGATAATTTTTAAATAAAAATAATTCTAATAGGAATGCAAAATATAATTTCATCCTTTAAAAGAGTTTATTTATTAAGATGTTCAAAAATACCGCCGGCTTATGATAAACAATATCCGAGCCTGTCATTAAACTCTCCAGAGTGTTCTGCAATATTTCGACTGGAATATTATTCAGTACTTCACGCACCTTTGGTCGAGGTTTGTCCAAATAAGAGGCACGTTCATGACTCTGCCTATAAATTTTCTCCATGATAGAACTCCAAAAGATAAAATCATTTAGAGATAAGTCGGAAAATCTAGTCCATTTAATCAAACCCCTTCTGCTAATAATGGGATTAATAAAGGCAGCTTCTCAAAAGTTGCCAACTATGTTTGCATTATGAGCAGGACAACTATATTTCTGATACCACATTTTATTCAAAGTGATATTTATGAGCCGAGGAGTAAAAATAATTTGTTCCTTTGAAATATTTAGACAATTTTCTCCTTTTAGGTTCTGACCAATAAAACAGGACCGATATTCGCGCTTCCTAAAATGCCAGCTCATACAAGTACTGCGCTTAATTGCAAGATTTAAATTCGTATTTTCTGTTGGGTAACCTATCGTAACAGATGGATTGTGTGATGTTCATAAAGCGATAAGGCAGACTCAGTAGTGTACCATTTGCATTGGTTCGTTCTTTAAAAAAAAATTTCTTAGGTTGTTTGCACCTTATATCATTTAAATTTATTATGATTTAAAGTATTCCTAACTATTCGGTGATGAATATTAAGTTCTTCAAAAGGCACATATTCCATATTATTGTTAAGATCCATATTTTTAAAACTTATAGATAATTTCCAAAACAGTAGTTTTTACTGGAAATAATCGATTTTTGAATCAAACCTGCCAAATATATCTAATGAGGAACTATCGAATTAATACCATATAATAATTTTTTTTGCCGATCTTATAAATTCATATTTTTAAAAACATGCATCTGCGCGCGACCAGCTAGAAATTGTACGAAGAAATTGAATAAACGCATAGCTTAGCATTAAAAGTAAAATGGAATCAATCGATTAATTGATAAGCGCTCGACGAAAAGTCGGCAAAGTTTGGGAGCAACCAATACACTCGGTACAGAGAGAAACGTTAATATAGGAGAGTAAACGTTAATGTACATACAGGCTGAGGGATTGAAGATTATACTTTGTCCAAAATAGTGACAACACCGCTTTTATTTTTTTTCAACGCGCTATTATTTTTTTTTTAATTTATTATGGCTGTTTATACTCCTTCCGAAAGAGTTCAAATTATTAAATGGTTTTATAGAGGCAATTTGCCAGTACAATGTAGTGATTTGTTTCCTAATACATTTGAAAATAGAGCGATTCCTTGAGCAAAAAACAATTTTAAATGTTGTTTCAAATTTTAAGACAAATGGTACATTAAAGCCAGGAATGGAACATGGTACATTAAAGCCAGGAATTAAATGGCCAGGAGCAAGAATCACTGGAAGAAATATTAAAGTAGAAGTGTTGGAGAGGAACTGAATATGGACCATAAAACTGTTCCAGTATTTAAAAAAAACATAGATGTAAATGTTTCAAATATTCCAAAACCCAAGAGATATTTCCAACGACGAGTGGCAAACAATAGAATTTTCTGAATCTATGATGAAAAAGGTAAGTAAAAATTATTTTTTTTTAACGAAATATTGTGTTTTCAGATTAATCTTTTTTTTTTCACAACATGGGAAACACAATCCGTTCGGTGTTCGATATTGGTCTCAGGAAAATGAGCACAGAAGTTATCAATTCCGTACACAGTATCCTTAAAAATTGAATGGTTGGGCGATCATAATATAGAGTTAATTTTTATTGATGGTACAAAAATACCTTGAGTTGCTGCAAAACCTAAATTCCTCCTACCATTCAAGTTTTCCTTGATTTAGATCTGGGATCGATCTATTTTCGACAAGACAGCTGTCCTGCTTATATTGAGGTTATGGTAAAAAAAAATTCTAACAAAAACTCTTTCTAACCATTTTCTTTAGATTTGTCCGAAAGATTGTTGCGAAATTATATTGCAAATAATACTATTACTCCTTTCAAAGTCAGCTGCTCACTAAGGTTGTACTGAAAAACAAAGACGTAGCAGGCGAGCAGCAAAGCGTATGAAATGCACGCGTGCGCGCTGCCTTATTTCGCCTTTAAGCATCTCTTTATGCGTAATGATCGATTCCCCAACCTGTACATAATATGTATTTCTATACTGGTATAAACATTTTTTATTTTTGGTATTCCTAGAGCTTGTGGTCTACTGGGAAAAAAATCGATCTTATTACACGGTACTATCTATCGGTATGGCGGTATCTATATTATAAGATGCCAGGTCAAGAACTTTTACTTAATGATCCTAAAGTATATAATATTTATAAAGATTTTACATGAAAATAATTTACAAATATGAATACAACTGTTCTGGGCATCAAGAGTTTCTGATGAAAATTTATCTTTTCACAGGAGAGAAAGCATGATTATCTCAAATATCATAGAACTAGTTAGTTGGATCCCTGTACTCAAATCAAATTTTTCCTGAAAAAAGTAATTAGTTATGTCGACATATTCTTAAGTTTTATAATCTTACATTATACACAATTATTAAGAGGACATTTTTCTCAAGGAATATTTAAAAATATCCAATAATATATTATTATGATAATTTAAATTGTCATTTATTGAGTTTTGTTAGATCTACATTTAGGATATTAATGCAACAGGTTATACGATTCTTCTGATCTAAATAGCCGACCGAGCAAGTTGGCTTAGCATATTAACCAGCCTCATATTCTTGCCGGCCCAATTTCTTGAGTATCTTTTAGCGACAACACTTTAGGAATATCTTCTGATACCATGTCAAGAAAAATAGCATACTCTAAATCCTTCACGGTCATTATACCTGACCGGGAAACATCAAAACATAGCAGAGTGTTGCTGGAAAAAGTCGACATTCGTATATACACTGTCGGCTTCAAGACTAATTCAGCGATTAGGGTTGATTTATACGGGTGCAATCCAAGAGTGGAGCTAGTAATCAATTTTGGCAAACACGCAAAGATATTTCTGGTGGAAAACGCTATGGAAGAAATTTGTGCAAAGTAGCTGGCAAAAAAGCTACTGAAAGACAAAAACATTAATATCTACTCAGATAGTCAGGCAGCACTAACAGCGCTAGACAATACACGCACATCTAGGGCCGCGTAAAACTGCAAAGAAGCCCTAGGTATGATAAAGGAAGTAACGTTACATTACCCATAACATAATATACCGGAATCGAAAGAAACCCTTTGTTATAAAAGACTTTATATTATAGATCTAGAACAATCTCTAGACATTGCATACAAGGCAACATAAAAGTTATAATGTGCAGCAAAACGGAAGGAAAATCCAAATAATACTGGAATAAATTACCAATAAAATACATACAAAAGCATTCATGATGACGAAGGAAAATTTAATTAGGAGATTATATAAGCAGGACTTAAAAACCCTAATAGGTGTATATCTGACTCAACTGACCACTTATATTAAATCTAACCTAACCTAAGCTATTTTATGAACATAACCTATGGTATAACTTCAGGTTATTAGGATTTATTATCAGTGACTTGTACTTAACGTAAATATTACAAATCTAGCCATCATTTTTTTTGCATCCTGTATGAGTATTTATAATTTAATTTAAACTCTTTTTAACAATCCAAAATACTGACACCTATTCCATTAAGTCCATTTTTAGTTGTATAAGCAATTTCATTTACTTTTTATGCTTTCGCTTTTAGCTTACCAATTCAATCAGATCTTATTTTAAACAAACCGTATTACATACGTATTTTTCTTATTTGCTTGCAGTGTAGCTATTTACGAAATAATTTTTTTTTAATATAAATTCGTAATTTCGAATTTTAATTGGCGCAGTCGGTAGGACTGCCAAAAATCAATATTCGTATATTGATTGTTCATTTACGATTAATTGGTAATCGAACATCGGTCGAGAGTTTTCCGAATGAACATTGGACTTCTCGCTAAAGGCCAATAGCTAATTTCGTTTTAAGTGGTAATTCCGTTAAAATGCATCGTGCATCCTGGGTATCCATGCATTGATTGGAGATTGCTACTACATTGACCAGTTTCGCGAGTGTTAGAACTTGGAATTGGACATCATTGCCACCCAGTCTTCTCTTCCCATAGAATGGCAGTTGCCGCCTTATTTATGTAAGTGCAAACATTAATAACTTTATTGTTAATCAATGTCTATTGAGGATTTAAGTTCCTATTTAAAGAATTTACAAATAAAACCTTCAGCTTGCTCTGAATGTGAATCTAATGAACTGTTAAATGATAATAAATTTGTAAAAAATCAAAAAAACTAGAACTTAACTTAAATATTTCCGCACTTAACAAAAATCTTAAACAAATAGAAAATACTCAAAGTTTAATTTTTAAAGGTTTAGATATAAAAGAAAATCAATTTTTAGAATACAAAATGGCACAATTTAAAACAGAATATTCAAACTGTGTTTCACAGTTCGATGGTAATAATCCATCTGAGCCTAATCGATATCTTGATATCTGTATATTGAACTATTCTATGATGCTACGAATGTTGCTAATTTTCAAAACATTTACATATTAAGCAGCTTGATAGGTAAATTATCAGCAAATGCAAAACTAGTTGTTAACGTACAAATTGTCTCTACCTGGGACGAGCTAAAAATACTTCATTTAGAAACTTTGCGGACAGACGTGATGAAACTTGCTTTAATAAAGATTTAGTAATGCTACGTCAATGAATCGCCACAATTTTCAGGAAATAGACTAAGAAGACACTTAACTTTGACTAAAAAACCTCTAATTTTATCTATAAATACCGCTAATAATATCAGTGAACCATCTTACATAGTTTTTCCTGAATAAAATATAAGAATCCTTATTGACTAAGGATCTACAAAATCCTTTATTGATATTGATTGATATTAGATAACTTAAAAGATTTACAAGCCAACTTAGTCTTTAAACACGGTTATTTAGTTACCCACTATGCAAAAATAAAACTACATTACCATCAAACGAAACCAGAACTCAATTTTATCACTATCAAACCTAAATCAGAACAAGTAATTAAATCAAAGACGACAATAAAAAATAGCGAACTAATCATTTCTCACCAAAAATTTCACAATATTGTAAAATACCTAAATGTCTAACAATAGCAAAACCGGGTTAGTATAACTATTAAACAATTCTTGCAATCCCATAACAATCCCATAACAACAATTGATTTCAATAATTTTGACGATTCCCTAAAAGAATCAAATTAAGACCTTTCAAAACTTAGAAATGACCATCTTAATTTAGAAGAAAGGAAAACTATCCCAAATTATTGTAAAGAATTCTCAGATATCTTCTATAAAGAAGGTACCCCAGCAGGACACTTACCCGAAAATGAAGTTATTCAACTACCCCGCTAGACCGTGTAGTTGAATCTGAAGAAGGAGGAGTTACAAACCCCTTTCTATTATTATTGTTGAGTCCATTTATAGCTGTATAAGCAATTTCATTTACTTTTTATGCTTTCGCTTTTACCATTCCAGTCAGAGCTAAGCCCTTGCTTTAATCATACCATATTATATACGTTTTTTTCTTATTTGATCGCATTATAGCTGTTTACCAGTTTTTTAAAAAATATAAGTTCGTAGTATCGAATTTTAATTCGTCTTTTAATTTTAGGATAATAAATAAGCATATAGTTATATTACAAAAAAGTAAATTTTTAAAAAATCACCTACGCTTATGCCTGTCGTGTGACATTGATTAACTACATTTTATTAAGTTATGAGTTTGTCCTATACTTTGTTATAAGTGTATGTTAAACACTATTTAGGTAGGTAAGTCCTGGTTAAGTATGGTGTGCCGCACGGTGTTCTATCTGTTCTATCCTTCCCTGTTTAGTATTTTTATTATTGGCATACCTCGAACTTTGGATTATGGTAAGGTCTTTGGTATACGCGTATAATTTTCAGGTAATACGCCAGAGTTGATTGTAGTCGAAATACAAATGTTGAAACGACATGTATTGTAATTTCTAAAATATATTTCTGCTGCTACTAAAATACAAAGAATACCCCACTACTGTTTAAAAATATTTTTTTTATCTCCCGAAAACTCTTTTTTGTTTTTCTTACGTAGGTTTCAACCTGAATTTCTTTTTATATTAACTTTTTCTTTTTATTTAATTTATGGTTTTATAATATATATAATATACATAACATTACCGAAAGTACCATACCAGTTATTTAGACTATCCCCTTTTTTATTCAATTGTGTTTTTTAAAACGCAGATATTTCCATAGTTCTGGAATGATCTTAAAAGAGATTGAGGGGTAAAATTAGAATAGTGGACTGTATTTTTTATAGGTGGAATGAAATATTACGACGGTGAAGACAACCCTATTAAAGTGGTGGCCTACCTTACTGTCGCTTCTTTTTCTATCCAATTCAAACTGCTTGTCCCACAGGTTCACCTCTGGAGGGTTATTTTGCTTAAAGGCGTGCCGGCACTTTATATCTTTGGAATTCACTCGCGAAAAAATATGTGTGTATATGAGAGCCACCTATTTGGTTCAAGGTTTTTGTGCTCCTTCCGACTGCATCAAAATTCGTGCAGTACTACCTGGTGATGCATGCGACTCTTCTCGGTCAAAGAATAAGGCTGTCTCACTATGACGCGATAAAAGGCCGCGCAAGTAATTAGAATAAGATTAGAATTTAAAACCAATAAAGCTCATGTTAATTATATTTAAACACAAGACCCAATAAAGAAAAAAATATATATATAAATAAATAACCATTCCGCTTTGACGGAACATACCGCCCACCTAAAATGTCCCACATTTTAAGTTAAAAAAAAGAGAGCAAAAATAAAAAAAAACATGAATTCTAACGCGAAATATAAATTTTCCGCAGGAAAAACTAATTGTTCAGTAATGAACATAACTTCGAGACAGAACGGCGCAGTATCCCCTTATGCGTCTTTACCGCTACAACAAGTGTAATGCCAACTTTTGTAACCTAGCTAGTTTTTCAAAACAATAGTCGCTTAATTTTTGATTAGGCATATGCACATAATTCGCGACCTCAACAAATAATTTACCAAACTTAATCTTGCATGGAAATATTTCCATTAATAATACCTTCATTGTTTTTTTTTGTGAGTCATACCACTTCCTAACATTACCCCTTATTCTAGATGTCGCGAGTTTTATGATTAAATTGTTGTCCCAATTATAAATGTTGCTAAGTTCATCAATTTTGGTTATCCAATCTTTCGCCGTCATGCTTTCATTGGAAGCATCAAATATAAGTATTAAAGACTCATCGACACTTAAACTAGCATAAGTACTTACAGTTTTCTCCTTACGTAATTTTTCACTCTGTTTTAATTGCCTTTTTAATTTTTTTATTTATTTCTCAGCACTGTCCGAATCACTAGATGATGAACTAGAGGATCGTGTTCTACTTCTTTTCTTATATTTTCCTATAGTAGACGTGAATAATTCCACTTCTGAATTGTAAGAGTAAAAGTTAAACACTCATCATTTCCCAAAATAACATTTATATTCCCGTAATATTAATTATAACTTATATATTTATTGTAATAACGAAATATTCGTAGCCAACAAAATATTCGACAAACTTCAGCCGATATCTTTTTGTCACTGTTTTCTGCCTCGCTGCGATCCTTCACCGTCGTGGCTTATCGCTGACGCATCATTTTTAGAATTCCTTAACATAACCCTCCGGAGGTGAACCTGTGGGACAAGCAGTTTGAATTGGAGAGAAAAAGAAGCGACAACAAGGTAGGCCACCACTTTAATAGGGTTGTCTTAACCGTCGTAATATTTCATTCCACCTAAAAAATACACCATAAAAAATACAGTCCACCATTCTAATTTTACCCCTCATTTTTGGTCACTTCGATCGCGGATTTGGACTTAAGATTTATTGCATATATTTAGCTAAAAATTACATCCAAAACGTGTATTTAATAAATAACTAATGCATAAAAAACTCATGGTCAAACTGCTATCTTATCGGTAAACCTCATGTTAAACTTTTTTTGGTAAAAGATAGAAATTCCGTTCTCGGGTCAATCCGATCATACCGTCTACCTGTCTCTCTCCTCACATTTAGCGTCTCGACGTTTCGCGTCGCGTTGCGCGAGTTATATGCCTAAGTAGAGCTGACTCTCCAGTGTAAATCTACCCACTTGCGTGGTTGGCTACATCAGTACTTTTTGCATTATATAAACCTTAGATTTTAAGTCGCTTTATTTCATTGTTTCTGTTGCTGCATGTTATACTGTCAGTTTGTACTTTTAGAAATAAAATTGTTTTTAAAAAGTCTCCGTGTCGTTCAACGTTTATATTTGGCGCAGTCGGTAGGATTGTGCACTAGTCGTCCGGAAAGTCGGTCTACAAAATTTTCGTACCGTACGGAAATCGTGCCGAAAAACAAAGACTTCTAGGAGTGTTTTCCAACACTAATAGTGCAATCCAGAAGAACCAGCTACACCTGACACCTCTGTAGGCAGATTCAAGAGATCACGGGAAGAAGAAGTCACGCAGTAAGTGCCTTTTCCTTTCACCTCTATAAACCCTCTGTTTAAGGAATTTATAGGGATATTTAGGGATTTTCGCGAATTAAACGCATATAGATTTTATTTCCAGCATATTGAATGCAATTTTAGTTGATAGTTTCAGCGAATTGATCGTATTTAATTTTAATCTCAAGCGCATGGATCGCATTTAGTTTTAGAACATTTTATCATTTTTTATGAACGATATAGAAGAACTAAGTACTTCACTCAGTGATTTATTTTTAATAGAAAAACTTATAGAAATGACTCCACCAAATGACCCCCAAAGTAAATTGGGATCTTTTCAGATCTAAATTAAGCAATATTAAGCCTTACGATGGTGATTGCAATAAGCTTAATAAATTTATTAGTAGGTGCGAAAGCTTTATTGATAGTTATAGGAACCTCAATGACGAGGAATTAAATAAACATATATTCGAATGTATCCAAGAAAAATTAATTAACAAGCTGAAAGTTTAGTCGGTAACCGCGCCGAAATAACTGATTGGTTTACTTTACTTGATGCTTTAATACAATGCTTTTCAGACCGTAGAGATCTGGATTGTCTAACTCAAGAGTTAGTTAGAACCAGACCTTACAAAAATGAACATTTGTTAAGTTTTGGTAATAGGCTTCAACTTCTAAGAAGCGATATTGTTCAAAAAATAGGTAATGATTCTAGCTATAGTACTAATGAAAAACTTTGCCACATTAAACATTATGAAAAAACTACTCTAAACACTTTTATTGCAGGCTGTACAGGCATTCAAAAAAATAATATGCATCTAAAAAGACCCGCCAGTCTTGAAGACGCAATGGCCTATATTAAAGAGTTCGAAAATTTCGAAAGGCTGTATGGCAGTTTCGAAACAAATAAGTTTCAAAAATCTAGTCACAATGCTAATAATAATGTATATAATAACTTTAGGAATAGTAACCCTCAGTCATATAATAGACAAAATTACAATAACTCCTTTAATTCACAACCCAATCAACAACAGTACTATCAAACACCACAGTTCGCTAATCAACATAACTCTTTCACACCACAAATGCAAACTTCCCAATTTCCAACTGGCCCTGTTAACATGCCACCCCCAAGACAGTTAATACCCCAAAAATACTTCACAAACAGTCAAGTTTTTGGAAAACCAAAGAATGTTTTCAAACCCGGTCAAATAAATCCGCAGGACTGACCAAAACAGAACCAATGTCCACCACTTCTAGAAATCCTTCTATGAGAAGTTTCAGACCACCCCCACAGTATGGAAATCGCAACTATTTCCAAACAAATCCAAATGTAAAACCCAACTTCACATTCCAGGAAATAAATCACCAGGAATATCCTGATGAATCCTCTGGAGAATATTCTGATAATTATGAAGGCGCATATTGCACCAATTATGCTGATAATTGGGGGAAACAGATTATGGTCAAGACTATTTTGATGAAATTGATCAAAATGTCGAATTAAACAAACAAGAGAAAAATCCCCAACATTCAAATGAAATTTATAATACTGACTCTCTAAATTTTCAAGACCTATCCATAACAGACCCAATAAAGTAATCCACAATAAAGAATTTATCGATTGTTTCAAACTTTGCAAATCCCTTTTAATTTCAGAGCCGGTATTAGCCTACCCTGACTTTACAAAACCATTCGAACTTACAACAGATGCTTCGAATTACGCCATTGGTGCCATATTGTCTCAAAATGGACAGCCAATTAGTTATGCTTCCCGTACTTTAAACCCAGCGGAAATAAATTATTTCACCATTGAGAAAGAGCTTTTAGCCATAGTCTTTGGTTGTAAATACTTTCGACCATATTTATTCGGTCATAAATTCACCATACTATGTGATCATAAACCCTTAGTGTGGGTTTTCTCCCTAAAAGAACCAAATAGTCGATTAGTTCGATGGCGACTCAAACTCGAAGAGTTTGATTATTTCAATAAATATCAAAAAGGCAAACAAAACCAAGCTGCCGACGCTCTTTCAAGGAATCCAGAAACTAAAAAACCCATAGATTTAAATGCCCTAGATACTTCCTCTGTTGCAAACGAATGTGGCGATATAGACGAAATAATAAACCGATTTTTACGAGCATCAAACGACCTACCTGTACTTGACGACGATGAACTAGCATCCATCCTTGGCACTAAAAAGTCGAGTAAAATAAAAATATTACAAGACATTCGAGTTTCACCAAAAGGAACTATCGAAGATTTGACCCAATCACGACAATTCTCCCCAAATCCCGAATTGGACAATTCAGACTTAGAAACTGTACATACATCTCTTGAGAGCCCAATTTTTAATTTTCCACTTACTGAAAGAATACTCAATGGGTATAAAAACCAAGTTCTCCTTACCGAAGGTGATATAGAATCACTCAAATGCCAAATCTCACAGGTATTTCAAAATACCAGGATTCTAGTAGTCATCCCTAGAAATAACCTAATTCCCAATATAATTCGATTCTTAAAAGAATTTATTGAGCCAAAACGTTTATACGCATTCTATTTTCGAACGGAAACTTTAGCTTAAACCTTTACGAGAACCATACAAGAACTCTTTGTAAACTCCTCCTTTAAGTTTGTTTAAAATACGATATTCCTAGAAGACATCGAAACTCAGGACGATCAGCAAGAAAAACTTAGACTCTATCACACTACTAAGACTTGCCATAAAGGAATTTCAGAAATGAAATGTGCTCTAACTGCTAGATTTTATTTGCCCAAAATGGTTGAAGATATCGAACAATATGTTAATCTTTGCGAGATATGTCAAAAGAATAAATATGACAGGAATCCACCCGTCATAAAATTCAATCTGACCCCTTCTACCTCGAAACCGTTCCAACAAATTCACATCGACTCGTTCAAAATCAATAACGAATCATTCTTGACAGTAATCGACGCTTTTTCTAGATAAGGACAAGCTTATCATCTTAAAAGCCTAACAGGCCCAAGCATCATAGAGTGTTTCCTAAACATCTCCCATCATGGTTTACTTCTTAAAATCACATGTGATCGTGGAACCGAATTCAAAAACAAGGATTTCGAAGACTTTTGTCAATTATATAAAATAGAATTGCATTATACTACTGCTAAAAATAGCAACTGTAACTCTCCTGTGGAACGATTCCATTCTTCCATAATCGAAGTTTATCGTTGTCTTAAAGAGGAACAAAATCGCCTCACAACTGAGCAACTTATGAAACGTGCTATCCTAGGTTACAATAATTCAATTCATAGCGTAACCAAATTTACCCCTTTCGAAATCATCAAAGGTCATATAAATGATACAAATCCTTTCGATCTTAACGACCACATAATTGTCTCCGACTATGTTCAAAATCATAAAGAAAAATGTCAAAAGATTTACGATAAAATAGCAGAAAACAACCAAGCTATTAAGGAAAGGATCATATCTAAAAGAAATGAAAGTCGTGAAGAACCCCTTAAATTCGACGTGTCTAAATCCCCTTATATTAGAACTAAGTTACGAAGTAAAGCCCTTCCTAAATTCAGGAAGACTATAATAAAAGATCAGTCCTCGATAAAGTTAAAAACTAACTCGGGAACTTATCATAAAAACTTCGCACGAAGACCAAAAACTAAACAAAATCAATCTTTACAGGACAAAAATGGACCTGAAGATCTTTCCAATACTGACACTACTGATAACGCAGGTACTTCAACTGACACACAGCGACGACGTTAAACTAACCCCTATCAAAAACCCCATTCTTCCTATTTCATTAGGACCATCTAAGATAATTTACACTAAACACACCTTTCTCCATTTTATTGACACACACTTGCTAAAACAACAACTAAATAATATACAAGTATATTTTAACAAATTAAAGGCTCAAACCTCTAAAGGAAAATCGAATCATCCCTTAAATTTTATTGGCTTAACCCATGGCTTAATACTCAGAACCGAGTATTTAATTAATATTACTCAAAGTAAATTGCTAAATCTTGAACCCACAGGCAGGACTAAAAGAGGTCTGCTCAACATAGTAGGGAAAATAAACAAATGGTTATTTGGCACCCTTGACGCCGACGATGAAAAATACTATACTGACGCGATAATAAGTTTGCAAAAAGATAAAGACAATTTAGTCAAGACGGTAAACTCGCAAATGTCATTGTCAAAGAAACTTATTGATAACTATAACTCCACAATATCTAGTCTTATAAATAACCAAATTAAGTTACAAAAAGGGATCAACATGCTACAAATGTATATAGAAAATGAAATAAATAATACGTATCTTTATATTTCTTTCGAAGGTGTAATTTCTCAAATCAATTTAGATTGCCAAAACTTAATAAATTAAAAAAAGCTTAATGCTGTACACAATTCTGTAATTTCGGTAAACGAAATCAGAGAAATGATGGAATGCTTGGAAACTATTTACGATCCTAGAGCTTTGCCAAATTTTAAGAACATTCTTTCGTACTATCAATTCCTTGAAACACAAGTAAGTTTTTCAAGTAATAAAATAATTTTTGCAATTCATGTCCCTATATTAAAACTGAAACAATTTTCCCCACTTTCCACCACCTACTTCCTATCATACAAAACAATTCCGTCATTATTCCAAAATACCCCTACCTGGCACAAGAAGAAGTCGGCATCCAATTTGAAGACAGCTTATGCCCAGAAATCGAGAAAACATTCTACTGCCTAGAGAACTTTTACCCTCAGGATAGTTGCACTATTGAGTTGTTGGAAAAACGTCCACCAACAAGTTGCACACCCCTGCAAACGCATCTTGTTCAACCCCTAGCTGAACAAGTTACCCAAGGACAATTCTTAATCATCCCAACCAAAAACACACAAGTCCTTACCAAATGTACGACCGACCAATATATAATTCTGGAAGAACCTACCCTTATCCAAGTTCCTGCAAACTGCGGAATAAAGCTTGATGGAAAAACATATTCCAACGATATCAAACTAGTAAAAGGGAAACCTTTGGTACTACCAGAAATCCAGGACTACAAACAGCCGCTACGAGCCTAGCGAACCAGCTACATCCCATTGACGACGTTTTACCGATCCAGACTTCAACAATAATCAACAGTACCCTGATTATTGTTATTATTATAATCATAACTTTGCTAGTGGTTGCCCAGAAGAAGCTGCTTCCAAGATGCCAGAAGCCAAAACCCGGACCTGCCACTTCCAACTCTGAAGAGCCACAAGAGCAAACACAATCCATTATGTTTGCCTCTTAAGGAGGGAGGAGTTATATGCCTAAGAAGAGCTGACTCTCCAGTGTAAATCTACCCACTTGCGTGGTTGGCTACATCAGTACTTTTTGCATTATATAAACCTTAGATTTTAAGTCGCTTTATCTCATTGTTTCTGTTGCTGCATGTTATACTGTCAGTTTCTACTTTTAGAAATAAAATTGTTTTTAAAAAGTCTCCGTGTCGTTCAACGTTCATATTTCGCGTCAAGTACAGCACGCACGGTGACGTCCGCTGTAGCGAATTTTATGATCGAACGGGAAAAGAGCGTTTTTAAAAACAACACGTTTACAAATTATCACGACTTTTATTTCTACATGTACAGAGTCAAGAGAAAAATAAAGCTAACTGAAATGGGTTACAATAGTATTTATAATCTTAATATAAATGCGCTTGCATATATTCTGTATGATCATGGGTTTCCACGGGAACTCATGTGTGGGCGTAGTTCTCATAATGGTAATGTCTAAGGGTGTCTGCATATAACTCCTTCGCCCTTTAGAAAAGAATTCTGGGGTTTGCTACAGAATTCTGGGGTTGATGGCTGGTGGATTCTTTTGGTGGTTGAATTTTTCTTTCTTCACTTGGGTTTTCCTGGTCTGGTTTCCTTTTCTTCTGGGTGTTTTGCTTTTTAGGAATCTGTTTTTGTTTACAATTTAGTTTATTCCTATAAAATGTTATGAAGAGGAATATAATTAAAAGTAAAATTAATATATACATAGTGATTATCCAGCCATTAACGTCTGTATACATATACGAATTAATAGAGTTAATTTTTTGTTTTTGATTTTCAAATGCACTTTTTACTACTTAAAATTAATTACATTATTAGAAGTAGAGTAATTAGGATTAAGATTAAGCTTAGGTAATAAAATGTTTTTGAAATTAGTGTTCATTGTATCAAAGTTGCGCAAAATATTGTTTTTAATTTGAACTTCACAATCGGGAGTTAGTTCCAGAAGGTAGGTTCCTCTGAGGGGGATGTTTTCGATATTGTTACTGCATCTTTGAACAGCTACCGTGTGATTAGGGAATATAACAATCCATTTGTTGTCTTCCAACTTCTGGAATTTTTCTTTTCCTATATGCGCTGGGACTGGTTGGCAATTGGACAGCTTTTGTGAAAACTTTAGGAGTTGAATTTCACATGGAGAATCGTCGTCGGATTTCATGGGACTGCTTTCGTAGCAAAGGATTTCCTCCGGAATGATTTCTTTACAAGATTTCTTAAAAAATACATGATTTTGCTCATTTAATATTAAATATCTGGAAACTGGTAAAGGGTAAAGATGAAAATAGTTATATTTAGCTTTTTTAACTAGTGGTATATCAATAATAAATATAATTTGATTTTCCTTGCTATAGCTCTTAATTTCTAATATTTTTTCGAAAAGTAGAAGATTTTCAGCTTGTGGAACAAAAGGCAATTTACTTTGTGTTAAATATTTTGGAATTTTGCTAATTTCTTTCAAGAGCTCATTTGATTCTATCATAGAGTTGTGAAAGATATTTATTTTGGCAAAAGTGATGACTATTTCTATTTTTTCGAAAATATCATATACCGATTGAAACTGTGCAATTATTTGGGAAAGTAAACTTTCTAAAAATAGATAATTATAGCTGCCCATGTACTCTACTTCCATTGTACGGATAGTATTTTCGATTTGACCTATTTTATCCTTTAAGATATTTTGAATAATAATTAATAAATAATTTATTTTATTATATTATAAAATTAAATATTTAAATATAATAAATTTATAAATATTAATATATTAAAAATAAATTAATTAATTTAATATTTAAATAATATTAAAAATAATATAATATTTATAAATAATAATAATTTTAATTTAAAATTAAAAATATAAATAAAAAAAAAAAAAAATATAAAAAAAAAAAAAA